>NC_088923.1:47320000-47372500 GCF_038396675.1 Hydra vulgaris | reverse complement strand
TGATAGACTGCCTGCCCCAACCAAACCCCTCAGTCGATGTAGCAGCACTCCGTTGCAAGTCAGGCTATTTTTCAGTCGATATAGCAGCACTCCCTTGCGAGTCAGGCTATTTGTCAGTCGATGTAGCAGCACTCCCTTGCGAGTCAGGCTATAAGATAGTCGATGTAGCAACACTCCGCGCATGATTTATAGTAAAAAAAATAAAAATAAAAACATTTTATTAAAAAAAATAAAAATAAAAACATTTTTTTAAAAAAATAAAAATAAAAACAGAATGTTTTAAAAACATTCTGGTCAATTAAGTTTGCGTTTTTGCGGCTTTTTTAAAAAACGATTAATTTGTAATTAAATTAATGGTTTTTACTTTCTGACAACACGCAAATGTTGGACGAAAGTCAAAAGTAATTAAAAAACTTTAATTACAAATTAACTCCGAAACACGAACCTTGCCGAGCAAGGCCGCTGTGCGGAGAAACTAAGTTGAGCGCGGTACTTCCAGGGACGTGGTGGGAGTCAAACTCCGAACCTCTCGCTTACAAAGCGAGCGCTCTTACCACTACACCACTACCGCATATATATATATATATATATAAATAAATATATATATAGTTTGTTGCATTTGGGAGTACAGAAGGAAAAAAATGATTCTTATGCCAACAAATACGTCACTTTTAATTACTTTTGACTTTCGTCCAACATTTGCGTATTGTCAGAAAGTAAAAACCATTAATTTAATTACAAATAATTGTTTTATAAAAAACCCGCAAAAACGCAAATTTAATTGACCAGAATGTTTTTAAAAATGTTCTGAATGTTTTTAAAACATTCTGAATGTTTTTAACAATGCTTTTATTTTTATTTTTTTAATAAAATGTTTTTATTTTTATTTTTTTACTGTAAATCATGCGCAAAGTGTTGCTACATCAACTATCTTATAGCCTGACTTGCAACAAAGTGCTGCTACATCGACTGGCAAAAAGCCTGACTTGCAACGGAGTGCTGCTATATCAACTGACAAATAGCCTGACTCGCAACAGAGTGCTGCTACATCTACTATCTTTTAGCCTGACTCGCAACGGAGTGCTGCTACATCGACTGAGGGTTTGTTTGGGGTAAGCGGTCTATCAATGAATGTCGGAATTAGGAAAAATGAGGTCGGCAATAGTTTGCCAACCTCAATCTTTTTGAGGTCGGCAAAAATTATTTGATACAAAGGTCTAACCATAAAACATAGAAATGAGGTCGGCAATTTTTTGCCGATCTTAAATACTTTCAGGTCGGCAGTTAGGTCGGCATTGCTGAATGCCGACCCTAATTCCAAGGGTTGTATATATATATATATATGTTTATATATGTACATATATATACGTTTTTTAATAATTAAAGGAAGTATCCAGAAGTTTCCAGAAGCATGCAGAAGCTTCCAGAAGTTTCCAGAAGAAGCATCTGGAAGCATCCAGTAGCATCCAGAGATATCCAGAAGCATCAAGACGCATCCGGAAGCTTCTAGGAGCATCAAAAAGAAGCATCTAGAATCTTCCAGAACAGGTTCACACAGGTTCATTTTACTATATAAGAGACATGTAAATCGACATGTAATTCAGTCAGTATATGGAAGTCAATCAGTCAGTATTATCAAGACAGTTTATTGAAGTGAGTTTTATCAAAGTGTTTTATCGAAGAACATCAATACAAGAAGTGAAATACAACAAGTGTTTCATTACTTCAATACAGTCCACATCCAACCAAGACGTTGTGTTCCACAGAGCATTATTGTATCATCACAAGGTAAATGTAACATGGTAAGCCTTGAGAAGCGTATTTATTTTTATTATTTCTATGACTTCAAGTGCAAAAATGGCTCCCGACAGTCTTGGATTGGAACTAAGAAAGAAAATTATTGGCGATTAAGTAAGTGGAATGTCACAAAAAAGTATTTGTGATAAATATCGCGTGCAAAAATGGACCGTATCAAGACTATGTTCCAAATATCGTTCTACGGGGAAGTTGGCAGCAGATAACAAAGGTGGAAGACCGTGTTCCACCACTTCTAGTGAGGATTCTATGATCGTCAGATCCGTCAAGAAGGATCCCTGGATATCATCAGTCGAGAAACAAAAGCAATTAGAGCTGCCTGTATCAGACCGAATAATCAGACGACGTGCTGTTGAAGCCGGATTGTTTTCTCAACGCCCTGCAAAGAAACCGCTAATTTCACTAAAAAACCAGAAGAAAAGACTCCTGTTTGCTACATCTCATGTTGACTGGAATGTGCAAAAATGGCGAACTGTCCTGTTCAGTGATGAATCGAAGTTCGACATCATTGGGAACGATGGCGTTTGTCGTGTACGTCGACCGGCCAGAAAACGCCTCAATTTATGTTACTGCCATAAGACCGTGAAACATGGTGGAGGCAATGTAATGGTCTGGGGGTGTTTTTCTGCTAGCGGTCTAGGTCCAATACATCAAAATGATGGAATAATGGACCATTTCATGTATAAAAATATCCTGAAAGATGTTATGTTACCTCATGCTGAATGGAATATGCCAATAAAATGGGTTTTTTAGCGAGACAACGATTCAAAACACACTGCAAAAGTAGTCAAGCAGTGGTGTCAAGACAACCACCTATCGTTGATGGATTGGCCGCCTCAATCTCCGGATCTCAACCCTATCGAGAACCTGTAGGAGATCGTCAACCGCAGAATTAATCGTGAAGGTGTTCGTTATAAGGATCAACTGTTTAAACAAATCCAAAAGGCCTGGGCAGCGATTCCACAAAGTTTCATTGATCACCTGATCGAATCTATGCCTCGAAGATGCAAGGCTGTGATTGACAACAAAGGATTCGCCACGAAATATTGATAGCGAAATACAGCTTGGTCAACATTTTGTCGAGTTGCACTTGTTTTGTCCAGAAGGAAATCAACTTTTTTTAATACTTTTGATTAATTTATTAATTTTCGTGTACAAATAATGAACTTTGTGATGAATAAAACTTGAAGAACTTTGTCTCTAAACAGTTACATAGTTATTTCTCTAAATTGAAAAAATGCAGCACTTTTATACAAAGAAACTAAATTAGCATTATTTGGTTGCACTTGTTTTGTCTGATACTGTATATATATATATATATATATATATATATATATATATATATATATATATATATATATATATATATATATATATATAAATATTTCAAAAACCGAATCTGCTTCATAAACTGTTTAACCGCAACACAATAAAAGTCAGCTACAGCAGCACAAGCAACATAGCAAAAGTTATAAAGAATCACAACAATAAAATTATTTCAATGATCTTTACTGCCATTTTATCTGAGAATTGTAAAATGTGTCTTTTTTAAAATGTTATAAAAATGTAATACTCATTATTGTGATGTTTCCATGAAAAAAATTAGAATTCAAGAATTCTAATTTAGAATAAAGAATTCAAGAAATAGAATAAAGAATTCAAGAATTCTAGAGATCTAAAATAATATATAACACATATTTGAAACAAAATAGTTACTTGGACCAAAACTCACTATATAAAAGTAAATGTTGATAAATAAAAGTTTAAAAATATTAGCTAGAGATGGGTATGTGGATTGAAATTTTTAACTTGATCATATACTAGATAGTTAAATTTCATTTAATGGTGAAAAATTGTAAAAATTGAACAGTTTTCAAGTTATAAGAATAAACAAATTTTTAATATATGGATTTGTTGAAAAAACTGTTGCTAAAAATTACAAAATGAGTACATTTTTTATGAGAATTGTATCTTATATTTGCAGGAGGATGTGGTGGAGATGGTTTCATTCACTCTATTTTCAAAAATGTTTAATTCTTATAAATAAATTGATCTTTATATAAGTGAAGTTAAAATAAAATTTACAATGCATACAATAAAACTTATGTTTTACACTATTTTACATGTTTAAGTGCATTATACATTAACATATAAGTGAATGTCAACTCCTCCTCTCCCAACTTAAAAAATGGAAAATAAATATTTATAAACAAAAAATAAAATTTTTTAAATTTTTTTTGATTACTAATGAAAAGTTAAAATAACTATAAAGCCACAAATATGAGAACTGTATTTTAGAAATGGAGGAAGATGTGGTGGTAATGGTTTAACACACCCTAGTATAAAAAATGCTTACTCTTTATAAATAAATTTATATTTAAATCTGACTGTATTTTTAATAATTATATATATTAAAAAGTACATACAATCAAAATATGTTTTACAAGAATTTACGTTGCATATAAATCAAATATGGGAGGGCATGTTTCCCTTTTAAGTATCAAGAAATATGTTAATAAGCTGACCATAATGTCAGGTCAGGTTATCCTGCTACTGGTAACATGTAACTCAGTACAATCTGCTTCATGTTCTGCTGCCTTGTAGGATACACCTTTTTAGGCAAAGGCTAGGAGATGCCAACTCCGACTTAAAACACCCCCTGCCTTGGGACTCTTGGTTGAGTAAAGGCTAGAGATGGTGTCTCGATAAAAATACTTGTCTTGGGCAGATGTTAAATGCATCCGGCTACTGTCTTGTAGAAGGCCTCTTAGGCAAAGACTTAAGGGGTAAACAGATTCTATCTGTTGACCAGCCTCACATCCCTTCTTCATCTATTAGGATAGTGCAGATGTATTTTTGATACATTGTTTCCAGTTTAGGATGTTGAATGCTGGATCTTCTTGACTCAATGCATGGGTTTTGCTTGTGTCTCTGTTTTTATGACTAGGCAACTCATTTTCTTATCTCCTAATGAGGGTATAACTCAGTTTTATGGTTCTGAGGCCCACTGGTAGCCAGGTTTCTCGAACTCTGTGGTTGCTCTCAGAGAGGTTGGTTCCATCAACAGGTGAAAAAAATTAAAGTATTAATAGTGCCATGTTGCGCATGGATGGTGTCCCTGTTTGTACTTTTGTTTATTAATAGTAATGAGGCAATTGCTTGGGCTATTAAACAGTGTTCTAAGTACTATCTATGCTTTGAGTCAAGTTCTTCAATCTAATTTAAAAATGAATAAAGTACCAAAAACTATAAAACACAAAAAACCATCATCATCACCAAGTTCTCTAAGCCTATCATTCACTAATATTCTTCGAAGTAACTTTTCTTCTGTTGAGTCTTATCTCTTGCAAAGTTCACCAGACCTATTTGCTTTTTGTGAGACTAATTTGAGTTCAATTGTCTCATCTTGCGATCTTAGTGTTGATGGTTATCTTCCTTTAATTTGTAAAGACTCCAGTATGCTTGGCCTGGGCATTTACATTTGTAAGAATTCACCCATTTGTTGTGAAACTAGGTTTGAATCCACAGAATATTCATTCATGTGCTTCCATTT
This sequence comes from Hydra vulgaris, assembly GCF_038396675.1. NCBI lineage: Eukaryota > Metazoa > Cnidaria > Hydrozoa > Anthoathecata > Hydridae > Hydra > Hydra vulgaris. The sequence continues at coordinate 47,367,132 of NC_088923.1, read as the reverse complement.
AGCACCACTTCACCTCTATTGCCTTTCTCTTTGTTCCATATTGCTCTACTTCATCTCAAGACTGCACTCTTTTTGATGTTATTTCTGATCATATTGACCAAGCCCTCAGCTAATATAGTTGTTGTCGATGACTTTAATGCTCACCACTCTAACTGGCTTGGCTCTAGTGCCAGTGATTCTGCAGGCATTAAAGCCCACAACTTTTGCCTTTCTCAATTCCTAACTCAAATAGTCAACTTTCCAACTCGCTTTCCAGACATCCCGAATTATTTACCTTCTCTACTGGACTTATGTCTTGTTTCTGATCCCAGTCAGTGCTCAGTCTCTCTATATTCACCCTTAGGTGCTTCTGATCACAGTTTGATCTCTCTAAAACTAATATCTCATCCTTCTTTATCACCTGAATCCCCCTATTATCGTACCTCTTACAACTACCTTTAAGCTAACTGGAATTCTTTCCGTGATTTTCTTCACGATGGCCCTTGGGTAGAAATCTTTTGTCTTCCGGTCGACAAATGTGCTTCTTACATAACTTCGTGGATTCAAGCTGGCATGGAATCTTTTGTTCCCTCTCAACAACTCCAGGTCAAGCCTCACTCCCATCCACGGTTTGCCATGGATTGCCAATCAAAACTGTTACTTCCATGTCTATCAGCAAAATAATTCTTCTGAATACAGACGTCAGTTTATTACTGCTAGAAACCATTGTAAAAAGGTTTTGTCTAACGCCAAAGCCCGCTATTCTCAGGTCATGAAATCTCGTATCTCATCTCTAAAATTAGACTCTCATGACTTCTGGAGAATCTTTAATAGTATTAATAATAAGGGCAAATCTTTAATTCTACCTCTCTTGTATGGTTCAGACCTTGTCACCTCACCTAAAGACAAAGCTGAATTGTTTGCTAAAAACTTTTCATCAATATCTCTTGATTCCACTAGTTGCGTTCTACCTGATATTGTCAACAAACAGGTTGATGCATTGCTTGACATTCATATCGCTCCAGCATCTGTATGTAAAGTAATTTCCTGCCTAGACTCTTCTACAGCTTGTGGCCCGGACAACATACCTGTTATAGTCTTGCAGAAGTGTTTTCCGGAGCTGTCGTCTATACTCTCAAAACTATTCAACAAGTGCTTATCAGAGTCTTGTTTTCCAGTCTGCTGGAAAGCGGCATCTGTTATCCCTATCTTCAAAATTTCTGGAGAGCGATCTGATTTATCTAACTACCGTCCCATTAGTCTTCTTCCTATCATAAGCAAGGTTTTTGAATCTTTAATTAACAAGCACTTAATTTCTCATCTTGAATCTAATAACTTTTTGACCATCAATTTGGATTTCGATCTTCTTGTTCTATAGCTGATTTGCTAGCAGTAATAACCGATAGGTTTTATCGTGCATTAGATAAAGGTGGAGAGGTTAAGGCCATCGCTCTTGACATTTCAAAAGCTTTTGATAAAGTTTGGCATGCTGGTCTTCTCCATAAGCTTTCTTCTTATGGTGTATCTGGTAGCATCTTTAAGATTATTGAATCCTTCCTTTCCAATCGTAGTATAAAAGTTGTCCTCGATGGACAGCACTCTTCTTCTTATTCTGTAACTTCAGGGATTCCTCAAGGTTCTATCCTTGGCCCTATACTCTTTATAATTTACATTAATGATAATCCAGATATTCTCACATCTAAGGTGGCATTGTTTGCTGATGATACTACCATTTATTCTTGTCATGATAAGAAGCCAACACTCTCTGATTGCTTGGCGGGGGAGGGGGGCATTTGAGCTTGAAAAGGATCTCACTTATGCTACAGTATGGGGGTCACAGTGACTGGTGAACTTCGATACAGTTAAAACTCAATTTTTTTCAGCCAATCGTTGTCGCAATAAGTTAGATCTTCCTATATTTATGAACAGTGATGTACTCGATGAGTCATCTACTCTTCATCTTCTAGGATTAACTCTTACTTCTGATCTTTCTTGGAAATCAAATATCAAATCAGTTGCAAAATTAGCATCTGCTAAGGTTGCATCTCTTTATCGAGCTCGTCACTTTCTTACTTTGGATTCTATTCTCTATCTCTATAAATCTCAAATCCGTCCTTGTATGGAATACCGTTGCCATTTCTGTGGTGGATCTTCTAACGATGCCCTTTCTCTTTTAGACAAGATGCAAAAATGCATTGTAAACATAGTTGGACCTGCTCTTGCAGCCAACCTCCAACCATTATCACATTGTCGTAATGTTGCTTCTCTTTCTCTTTTCTACAAATACTATAATGGGCTCTGCTCTAAAGAGCTAGCGTCTCTTGTGCCATCTTCTAAAACTCATTCTCGTGTTACTTGTCAAGTCTCATCCTTTTTCTGTGACTGTTCCTAAGTGCTCTAAAAACTCTAGTTTTTTATTTTTTATTTTTTATTTTTATTTGTCTAGTTTTTTTCCTTGAACATCAGTTATTTGGAATTTGCTTTCTTCATCTTGCTTTCCCGATTCATATAATTTGCAATTCTTTAAGTTGTCTGTCAATCGTTATCTTGCTATACAATCTTCATCTTTTTTCTTCCAGTAACTTCTGACTTTAATTAGTGGTTGCTTGCAGCCTTGTTGGAAGCGAAGATGTTTGAAAAAAAATATATATATATAAAGTATAAACTTGTTATTGGTTTCAAAATTATAAGATTAAAGACTCACAAAAAAATCTCATATTCTGCAAAACAGTGCAGCCTAGTTACATTTGCAAGCCTGAATTGTTTGGAAATTATTTTTTATATCTTCAACATGATCAGTTATTCTCAGCTGATATATAAAACATTTTTATCAACAAAAAAAAACACATCAAGTTTTTATGTTGAATAAAATCATTTTGTGTTACTCAGAAATTTACCATCATTCTCATGTGCAAAAGGTTACAAATAAAGGTGAAACAATAAAAAAGTTAGATTTTTTCTTGTGGAAAAATAATTCTGTACAAGAAAAAAATGTGTTAGAAAAATCTAGTCTTTTGGTTTGCAGTTATCCAGCGAAAATTTGTTCTCATGGTGACACTTGGATATTAGTTTGCTTTTTTTGTGTAATAATTGTTTGGGATTTTTATAAAATAAAATTATGCTTTTCCTAAAAGCATAATAAGCATTTTTTAGTTATGTTGTTGTTGGACGCATAATTTACGTATGATGGACCATGTTAAATTGAGTGTTATTTTTAACTTATCCTTTGTATCCCATAGGTATTTTGAAAGCATGGTTGTGTTTATAAATTTTTTGTTTTTGAATAATTGCTTGTGGTTTGCCCATCTGTATTTTAAAAAACAATTAAAAAAAAACAACAAAAGCACAAATGGCCTCCTTGACTGTAGTTGCCCCTTCAGCCTTTGGAAAGTGAGTTAAAAAATTATTTATAGTTATTGAGATTTTTATTATGCCATGGTGCTAAACAAAAGCATATAAAAGAATATTCAGTGGATTCAAACCTAATTTCCCACAAATAGGTAAATTCTTACGAATGTAAATGTCTAGGTCACGCATGTGACTATTGGAGTCTTTAGGATTTAAAGGAAGATAAACATCAACAAAATTTAAAAATATTTTAAATCTAAAATAGTTATAAAATAACTTTATTATTTAAAATGTGACTTACTTGCTAGCACTGCTTTTTTTTTGTTCAAATTACTAAAAAAATACATTTGTTATTACCTTTTTTAAAACTGCAGTGTTGCAAAGGTTTTATGATTTTCAAGTTATTTCAAGTAATGAACAAATTCAAACTACCTTTATGTTTTAACTTATGTTGAATGTGAACTTTAATTTAGTTTTAAATTAAAAGAGACAATTATTAAAACTTTATAAGAGATCTGTTGCATACATAAAAAAATTAAATTAACACAAAAATTTAAACAGATAAATAATTTTAAACCCAACTCACCAGTTGGGGCACAATAATACATAGTACATACACTTTTGTGTCTTCTATAAGTATTTTTTATCTAGCAATTTTAGTGTTATCAATTGTGTAAAACTTTATTGAGTACACATCTTTTTTAATTTGTTAATAGTTTTTTATTTAAATGAATTTTTGGCCCTACATTGTTACAAGCCTTCCCAGGAGACAAGTGTGGTTTTTCGTCTCATATGTCCAGGCATAAGTTTTTTATCTTAGACAACTTGGGTCATGACCTTTTGTAAGTTTTATATTAAGCTAATTATATAAATAATTATATTAAGCATTTCACTACTTTGTGAAAAAAATTAAATTTTAAAAATAAAGAAAGCAAAACTAACAAAATAGGAAATTAAAACAAATTTAAATTAAATAAAAAAAAAAAAGAATTAATAGTTTAAATAATTTGCGTACTGTTTTTATTTTCATTTTTTTAGGGTGGTTGTTATTTTAGTATTTCAAAAGATTTTTTTTAATATATATGCTTGTTACAGTAATATTTATCATGCGCAAACGGACTTGAAAATAAGTTACTTGAGTGGAACACACACAGCTGTAGGAGCCTCATGGAAGAAGGAGAAAAGATTATACTAGAGTAAGAGTTAGCTAAAAACTGTTAAAAGATGTTGGACAGATGTCCAGTATAAAAGCACAAAATTCAAGCAAAGATTTATTATCAGTAATTGTTTTTGTATATTTATATATACCAGTAACATAGTTGACATAGTTGAAGGAAGGAGACAGGTAGAACTTAGCGCACTGAGCCAAATGTTAAAAAGCAACAGGTATCCAATATTACAAAGTGCTAAAAGATTTGGGATACAAAATTTACAGGAATAAAAAGGTAATATGAAACAATTAAGGCTATGTGAAAAATGTGTAGACCGCATGGCATTATTGAAGCTCAAAAACTATGTATATATGTGTGTGCACCTTAGAAAATACACTTTAGAGAGGCTTAAATGGTGTAAGAAATCTGAATGTGAAGTGATGTGTATCCTTCAAAAACATATAACAGGAAGATTTTTTAAATACAAAAAAGAAAAGATAAATAATTACAAAGTAAATATATGAGCAGCGGTATTTAAAAGAATCAGAATAAAAAATTTGATAGTGGTGGCGTTTGTACATTTTGTTTATGAAGTAAACACTTTATCCAAATAAATGTGCGTTCATTAATGATTAAATAAATATAATTATATAATTTATAATATGATAAAATAAATTAAATTTAAAATATGAAGTAAAAGTAAAGCCTATGGCTTATATGGCTTAGGTAGATATACGCATAAATGAACAAAACCAACATGAGTGTATATAAACATATACGCAGGCATTACATAGATGTATTCATATAGGGACAATATAAAACTATATTAGTATATTTTACAAACAGATAGCAATTTATATTTTTGCTTTCTTCTTTAAAAAAAAACAAATAAAGTATAGGAAAATCATTCGAATTAAAACTGTTTTTTTCTTTGTTTTACCATATCCAATTTTGTTGCTGAAAAAAACAACCACCCTAAAGAAATAAAAATAAAAACAGTACACAAATTATTTAAATTATTTTTTTCTTTATCATTTTCTGTTTAAATTTATTTATTAGTTTTTAATTTTTTTAAATTGTTTTCTATTTAAATTTATTTGTTAGTTTTGTTTTCTTTGTTTTTGAAATTTTGTTTTTTAGCAAAGTATTGAAACGCCTAATACAATAAAAATTGCAAACAGCTGTGACTAAGCTGTCTAAAATATGTCAATGTGTCCCTGGCTTGTATTAATATACCTCATGGTAGGGGCAGTTTGATACAAGTTACGTTTTTTTTATTAAATGGGTCCTAAAACTTTTTCTAATTAATCTAAAAGGTAATTTGTTTAAAATAAGTTTGTATAATGAAAAGAAGTTATTAGCGTTAGGCATGAGTCAAGGTTGGTTAGCTCCAATAAAAATATTTTTAACAATACTAATGATAATAATATTTTTCACTATTGTATGTCACTATTGTGAAAAACATTAGTATTGTTAAAAATATTTTAATTGGAGCTAACCAACCTTGGTTAGAAGGTATAATAAATATTTCAGATTTTTTATTTAACTATGTTTTAATTCTTATTTATAATTATTGTATTTATTTAACTATGTTTTAATTCTTTAGACATATATTGGTGATATATTGCTTTATGTTAATCCCTACAAGAAGTTAGAGGTATTCTTTTCTTCTATATTACAATAAGATAATATCAAAAAAATATAATTTTAAACTCATACAATAAATTATTTGAAATCATAATTTTTTTACTTGAATTTTTGCTAAGGATCATATTTTTGAATTTATTTTTTTTTATACTAAAGTTGATATTCTTAATGTCATAATTAAAAAAATTTTTTTTTTCTAAAAGAAACATGATTTAAATGAACTATATTCTGTTATGTGCAAACGAGTGCTTGAACATATTCCTAAAACACAAACAAGCCAATGTTTTGTTGTTATGGGTGAATCAGGATCTGGGAAAACAGAAGTTGTTAACTCTCTTGTTAAGAAGGTTTTATCTATGTGCAATCATTTTTATCAAAGTTCCTTGATAGAAAAAATTTCAAAGGTTAGTTCTAATATTTAATTTTTCTTTTAGAGTTGTTTTTATTCTATAATTTAGTTTTATGAAAGTAGTTTGTATGTTGTTGATTGATCTTAGTATATTCTTTGCTTGTACTTTTTAATTAAAGGTTGATTTGATTCTTCAGCCATTTGGAACAGCACAAACAAGTTTGAATGACCAATCTACTAGATTTGGAAAATATATACAAATCTATTTTTCTCCAAACTTATCCGTTGTTAAAGGTATATTTATATATATATATATATATATATATATATATATATATATATATATATATATATATATATATATATATATATATATATATATATATATATGTTACAAATTTAAATAGCTGTATGCAATAAACATTAGATTAAAATTAAAATTTACAAATCATGGTCTCATGGGTTTTTCAAAGTAAAAAATTGAAGTTTTATTTAAATCAGATCATAAGTTAAGCGATGGCAAAACAGCTACTTCCTTGAACACTATATAGTTAGTGATGCAACAGGAATCAAACTTGGAGCTCCTTGCTTTTAAAGCTAGCTACAACACTACCAAAATGTTTAAAACCTACTACAGCACACTACTAACACACCCCTACAGCAATTTAAAACCATTTGTCAATTTGTTTGTTCCCCTAATTATTTTCAATTCAATATAACATTTATTGTTTTTTAATGTATTATTCAGACAATAACAATAGTAAACAATAATTGACACCTTTTGTTGCATTAGAAGTACCTACATCTTTTTTTTTTAGCTCATGTGAGCGAGTATTTTCTGGAGAGTTCAAGAGTTACTTCGACAACTGCGGTTTTTATTTTTAATATTTTAAATTATTATTTTTTCATTTTTAACTTTTATGGTTATTTAGACCAATAATTTTGTTTTTCTTACTTAATTTTTTTAATTTTAAATTTTTGTAAAAGAAAAATATTAAAACTTTTTAATATTTGCTTTTTTTATTTTGTTTTTACTTTTTAGGATGTACAAAATTTTTACATATTTTTACTGATGTTTGCTGGGAGGACAGATGAGGAATTGTCTAATCATTTATTGGAATCACCTACTCAACACTGGTTGGTGTGGAATTATTTTTAATGCAATAAAGAATTTCATTTTCTAAAAGCGTATATTTTAAACTATTTTTATCCAAAGCCAATAGCTATCAAAATGTTGCACAACAGTTACATAGTTTTGCTGTAAAACAGTTGTTGCGGAAATTAATTTGTTTTTATTTTTAAAAAAACGTTTTCTGATTAGAAATAAAAATTGATTTTTTTTCTACCTGCTTTTACCTTCCCAAGGTATGGAGGGTCATTTTAATCATGATGCTATGAACATCAACTTTAGGAAACAAGCAGAGTGCAGAACTAAAAAAAAGTTTTTTATAAAGTAAAATTTTTTACTTTATAAAAAACTTTATTTTATAAAGTAAAAAATTTTAGAAAGAAAATATTTGAATTTATTAAAATGTACACCTTGTTCAAATTTTATACTACATTTCCTGCTTACGTTACAAAAACATTTACATTAGTAATAAATACTAATAAAAGTGCTTAAACTGTTACTAATAGACTTTAAGCATAACTTTTAGAAACTCGTATTATTTGTTATCTTTACTGGGTTTACTGGGTAATATCTTTTTTTTATACTGGTTGGTCACAACTTAAAACTTTCTTTTACAAGGTGGTCACAATTTTCAATTAATTTTAACTCATATAGAAGTTTCATTAATTTAAAACCATATTTAAACTTCGATAGATTTTTTTATAATTTTGTTTACATTGTTACTTATTTTACAGGGTGGTCACAATTTAAAACTTATTTTTTCTCATATAGAAGTTTCATTAATTTAAATTTAATTTAATTTAAATTTAAAACCATATTTAAACTTCAATAGATTTATTTAATATATAAAACATAAAATATGTATTATACGTATCTTCGATAGACAGTATCTTGTTGCAGTAATATACTATACAACGCCTACTTATACAATGTCTACTTATACAACACCTTATTAGCTCATTAACAGTGTTGTTAATGTAACAGTGTTACATGCTCAGTAAATTATAAACAAGTCAGAAATATAAGAACATCTAATAAAAAAAAAACAATAAAAAATATATAAAAATAAAATATATTTTGTTATCTAAATAGTTGTTTTCCGATTTGAATTTTTTTCAACTAAAAATGAATAATTAAAATCATTTTAGTGCTTTATTTTTCTTATACATCTGAAGAATATAAAAGTTGATTAATATTCGAAACATGATAAGCTTAATCACAAAAACAAATTTTCATTATATTATACATAGTTAAATGACACGAAGTTAAATGACCGTTCTATACTTCTAAAAGATTGTAACTTATACCATTCAAATTACCATCTGCACTCATTAAAAAAATATTTAAAGTCTGCCACTCAAATTTTTTACTTTAGGTTACTTTGTTTACATTTTTTATGTCTCAAGTTATCTCAAGTTATTATTTTTTACTTCTTGTATCTCTAGGTATTTGAACTATGGAGAGGGTTTCAGTGAAGATCTGATTTCATGGGGTCGAAAGTATAACATATTTATAGATGCACTTAGAAATGTCGGTTTTTTTCCAGAGGTTATATGTTTTATATTTATTTGTAATAGATCTTTTTCACACATAAATACTATTTATTGACACTTTGATCTACACCCTAATATGTTGATATATATATATACATATGTATAATATAAATTGTAACCTCACTAGTTACACAATACTGATATAGAAATAGAGGAACAAGAAATTTTTAAGTAAATAACTTTTGACATCAAGTTTATTATTTTTTTTCAGGAAATAACTAGTATATTTGGTGTGTTATCGTCAATTTTAAATCTTGGCGATATAATATTTGGTTCAGAAGCTGATGTTGGTGTTTTCATTGAAAATCTTGAGTGTCTTGATAAAGGTTATTTAGCTTAATTATTAGATCATTTACATATTTTCTTATTAAGTTTACTTGCATTTTTAGTTTTATTTTCAGTTGCCATTTTACTTGGTGTCAATGCAGATGATCTTGAAATATGGTTAACTTGTAATGCAAAGAGTTTGTCAGGTAGATTTTTTACAGATGATTATTATTAGTAATTTTTATTTATTTTTATCCTTTAAAATATATATATATATATATTATATATAAATATATATATAAACGTGTATATATATATATATATATATATATATATATATATATATATATATATATATATAAATATAAATATATATATAAATGTATATATATATATATACAAAATTTAAAAACATATACAAAATTTTTTTATCAAATTCGTTGTCATCTTTATAATGGTTTCTTTTACATAAATATGAAAAAAATGAAGTCCAAAAATTTAATTTGACATATTATTTATTGCCTAAACCTATACCACCTTACATTAGAGAACATTGATGCTTTTGTATCTCCAAAGCTTCATGGGCTTTTCTATCAAATTTTTTACCCTGCACTTAAAGTATTTTTGCTTTGTCCCATTCAATGTTATTCAATCAATTGCAATTTACTTTATGCAAACCTAATGCAGGCTGGTCTAACTTGCTTTCAATCAAAAAGTTTTGGTGCTATTGAACCCTTGTTCATATTTGAAGTTTTAATTTACCTACATACACTTTGGAGCATTTGCACTTAATTAGATAGGTTCCTGGTTTGCTGTAATTTTGATTTATTTCTAGATGTTAATTGCATTTTTATGTTGGCATTTAATTTAAAAACAGTTCTGTAACCAGCTTTTCTGAATACTTTTCTAAGCCTGGGAGATCCCATTGGTATTCTTGGTAAATAGATTGTAGGAAAGGTTTGCTTAGATTTGATATTTATTTGCTAGACATTTTTTTTGAACCTGATAAGAAATGTCTTAAAGCATTTTTTCATTTTACCCATTTTCAGTTAACACTTTAATTAAGAATTTATCTCATCTTGTAAATGACTTTTGCTGCATATTGAGTAGGCTCTGTGTATGTATTTGTTGAATGGGATCGTGATCAGAATGAGGTTTGATTTGGATATTGGTTATAGCATCTTTCCTGTAAACCTTGCCGATACGTATAATCTGGCTAAAATTTCAAATAAATTATTTAGTATTGAGAGAATTCGTATGTATTATCTGATGCTTCAAAGTTTTCCAAAATTCAAAATATATTTTCCAAAAAATACATTTTCTAAATTCAAAAACAGCGTATTTAATTTTTTATTAAACAAGTATTCTTCCTAATTTCTATGCTACTCTACTGCTAACTATCTACTATCCATCTTAACCTTATTCACTTTAATGCTGGTCCATAACTACTAATAATTGATCTTTTCTAAAATTCTTTTCTACTACTTTCTTCTTTTCAATGCTAATTTATTACTACTAATACTTGCTCTTTCTTAACTTTTTCTCAAATTAATATCATTATTCTATTTCCAACTCTCACTATTATAAATATTGCTATTTTTTAATATTGTTATTATTATTATTGTTGCTATTGTTGTTATTGTTGCTATTATTATTATTACTTATATATTATTACTATTGTTATCATTACTATTATTATTGTTATTATTATTATTATTACTATTATTATTATTATTATTATTATTATTATTATATTATTATTAATAGAATTGTTATCCTTATTGTTAGTATTATTATTATTTTGATTATTATTACCAATAACTGGAGTTTTTATTATTATTATTATTATTACCGATACTTATATTACTACATTATTTACAATGTTATTACTGTATATTATTATAATCTACTTCTCTTTTATTGCTATATTTCAATTAGGTATATAAAAAAAAATATAATATAAGGTATATAAAAGTCTTTTATTCTAGATAGATGTATAAAAGAAATTTGAATTATGTCCTAAATTATCAAACTTCTTACTTAATTATTATTCCAAAAGTTTTTCGTTTAAGTATTGTACTGTTTTACTTTTTTTTTTCTTTTTTTTTTTTTGTGTGTTTTTTTGTTTGTGTTTTTTGTTTTTTATTTTGGTGTTTTAGTTTCTTATTATGGTGTTTATTTAAAATTAGTACTTGTACTATATGTAAATATTCCATGAAATGTAAAATCTATTTCAGAATATATTTAATTTGAATTTGAATTAATTTGAATTTAAATTTGAAAGTAGTTTATATATATATATATATATATATAAAATCATGTAGTTATTTTTTTAATCTCGTCAAAAAATCAGTTATATAGCTCTGATATCATTCATCGAGCACTCTTGCTGAATATATGCTCCACAGCAAAATTAAACTTATATATATATATATATATATATATAACACATCGCTCAATAAGTCCGTAGGATGACATATAGATGGCAACACAAATACCGAATCCGTATTGTTTTTGAAAGTACCAACCTTCAAACGATATCTGTCAAAGTTTCATGACAATCGGACCATTATTTACCAAGTTAGTGTGTGAACGATTAAATCAACTTTTGTGAATTGAAAAAAATGGAAAAATCAGAATTTCGTGTGCTCATTAAGCATTGCTTTTTGATGGGAAAAAACACGGTGCAGACCAAACAATGTCTTGATAAGTGTTATTCGGACTCCTCTCCATCGAGGCAAATGGTTGAAAAGTGGTTTGCTGACTTTAAACGTGGTCGTACAAACACCGATGATGCTGAACGCTCCGGTCGCCCAAATTCGGCAGTTACTGAGGAAAACATCAAAAAAATCCATAAAATCGTCTTATCCGACCGCAAATTGAAATTGAAGGAGATTGCCGAGGCCATAAAGATATCAGAAGGCAGTGTGTTTACAATATTACACGAACATTTGGGTATGAGAAAGCTTTGTTCGAAATGGGTGCCGCGTTTGCTAACACCGGACCAAAAACAACAACGAATCAAAGATTCTGAAGCATGTCTGGCACTATTTCACCGAGATAAAAAGGATTTTTTGCGTTGCTACGTCTTAATGGATGAAACATGGATCCACCATTTCACTCCTGAGTCAAATCGACAGTCGGCTGAGTGGACACCAGCGGGTGAAAGCCGCCCAAAGCGCCCAAAGGCGCTTTGGGCGGCTTTGGGCGCTTTGGTCCAAAAAGCGCCTCAAACTTCTGCTGGCAAGGTTATGGCCTCCATATTTTGGGATAGCCATGGTATATTGTTCATTGATTATCTTGAGAAAGGTAAAACGATCAACAGCGAATATTACATGGCATTATTGGAACGATTGAAGGCTGTAATTGACGAAAAGCGACCGCACATGAAGAAGAAAGAAATTCTCTTTCATCAAGACAATGCACCGTGTCACAAGTCAATGAAAACAATGGTAAAAATGAATGAATTACACTTCGAATTGTTGCCCCATCCACCATACTCGCCTGATTTGGCCCCCAGCGATTATTGGCTGTTCTCAGATCTCAAAAGGATGCTCCAGGGAAAGAGATTTGGATCGAATGAGGAGGTCATCGCCGAAACTGAAGCATATTTTGAAGGAAAAGATAAATCGTTCTACAAACATGGTGTCGAAAAGTTAGAGAAGCGCTGGAATGACTGTATCGCCTTAAAAGGAGACTATGTTGATGAATAAAATCAAATTATGTCAAAATATTGTTGTTTTATTAGCTATCCTACGGACTTATTGAGCGATGTGTTATATATATATATATATATTTATATATATATATATATATATATATATATATATATATATATATATATATATATATATATATATATATATATATATATATATATATACATATACATATATTTATATATAAATCTATAAATTGTTGCATTTGAGAGTACGGTAGGTAAAAAATGATTCTTTTGACAACAAATAAGTAACTTTTAATTACTTTTGACTTTCATCCAACATTTCTGTATTGTCATTAAGTTAAAACCATTAATTTAATTGGAATTTAATCACTTTTTAAAAAAACCGCAAAAACGCAAATTTAATTGACCAGAATGTTTTTAAAAACATTTTGAATGTTTTTAATAATATAAACAATATATATTTTTTAATAAAACGATTTTATTTTAATTTTTTTTACTGCAAGTCATGCGCGGAGTGTTGCTACATTGACTATAGCCTGCTGCTACAAGGAAGTGCTGACACATCGATTATCTTATAGCCTGCTGCTACAAGGGAGTGTTGCTACATCAACTATCTTATAGCCTGATTGCAAGGAAGTGCTTTTACATTGACTGAGGGTTTGGTTGGGGCAGGCAGTCTATCAAGTAGTAAAAAAAAAATTCCAGTCTTGCATTTTAATTTTTTTTTTGTGTCAACAAAATACAGAAAAGCTTTCTGACAACCAATTACAATATATATATATATATATATATATATATATATATATATATATATATATATATATATATATATATATATATATATATATATATATATGTATATATATATATATATATATATATATATATATATATATATATATATATATATATATATATATATATATATTTATATAAATTATGTATTAGTAAGTGATCAGGGTTAAAATTTGACTGAGGCCTGGGCTGTATGAATTATTTTAAAATATATATTTTTTATTCTAAATTTATGTTATATTTTGTATACATATGCATGTATATTTATATATAAAAATCCACATGATCATCATGATCATTATGATCATTATGATCATTCTAATCATCATCATCAATATCATCATCATTATAATCATCATCATCATCGTCAAACTTTAGCCTACCCCTTATATATATATATATATATATATATCAAGAACTACTATACGGAAGGGCGCGCTAAGTCGATTTCCTGACTCCGCTAGCGAAGGCCATTATTTTTATCAAAGTTGTAGTGTTCTTTTACGTTCCAGTAATAATTTTTGAAAATCTTTTACTTTTGTTATGATGAACAAATGTGGTGTTGTAAATTGTAAAGGGAATTATAATAAATTTAATAAGTGTCGTGTTTTTAAATTACCTAAAGATGAAGTTGAGAAACAGAGATGGATTAACTTCCTTCACATAAAATTTTAATTATGGAGCCATCTAAATTCTTTATATGTGAAAAACATTGGCCTGAAAATACAGAAATGATAAAGGTGCCTGGTGGCTATACTCTACCAGCATGTGCACCAAGTATTTTTAATGTTTCTTTTTCTTGTTTACCAACACCAAAGCCTGTGCTTTGCCAATCTAAGCCTTAGGATCAGCAATTGAAGTATTTCATCAAAAAAGATAGAATAAATTTGTTTTCTGATTTTTATTCTGACACCGAATTACACAATAAGTATGAAAATATAGTAATATCTCGACAAGAGGATAAATTCTTATGCATTTTTATGTCAAAAGATTTCAAAGAGAGTTTGATGACAATTATTGTTTATGATAAGTGTACCTTGTGTTCACCACTAACTTTTTCTGCTTTTAAACATGGAATTAGTGTTTCATTAGGTAATATATTGAATCCAAACAATGGCTTAATCTTCTACTCACAATTTTTTGAAGCAATTAATTTAGTTCATAATTATAAACTCCATGTTAATGATGTTATTGAAAAGGTGTTAAATACTCCTATTATCCTATGCCGCTGTTTATCCTTCGAGACTTCAACTACAGAATGTGCAACATGTTTTAAGAGTATTTAATTAGAAAGTAGTAGCTGCCCTAAAACTAAAATAAGCTTATGAAACCTCCTCTTTTATTCAGAATATTTTAGATTGGTGGAACATTGTTAATGTTTCTGCAAAAGGGCAAGATATTAGGCTGAGAGATCACAACCGATCTGTGCAAGATAAAGATTCAAATAATCTCCAATTGTGTTTAGACATATTTAAATGTATGAAATCAGGACATGGACCTAAACGAGTTCAGTATGTTACCCATGATACCAAAAAAGCCCTTGTGCAAACCACTGAAGAGTTGATAGCTATCTGCAAGCATTTGTTTTCAGTTGGTTTTGATTATGTTTTGTTTCGTGAGCTACAAAGTGACAGAATAGAAGGAGAATTTTCTGTTTATAGACAATTAACAGAGGCAAATGCTTTTATGGCAGCTGGTGATGTTTTCTCTGCTTTTAAAAAGCGTTTAGCTCGATTTGCTGCATTATTTTTAGAATCAGTGGAAGTAGGGCAACCCAATAGAAAAGGTCATATATGCGAGGGTCCAATTAGTATTGAAGATGCAACCTCAATTGAAACATGCATTTATGATGTGAGTCTTTCTGAAACTGAAGAGAACTCTGCTGCCTATGTGGCAGGGTGGCTTGAGAAAAAATGTGAAGGTGAACTAGTTTATCCAGATGATGAACCTAAACTAACAAATGAAGCTAAAGACTTTATTGAGGAAGTTTCAAGGGGATATTTGACAGTCCCACATGAGTGTACCTATCAGCTAGTTAAAATTGGTTTATGCTTTGTAAAAGAAAAAAAACACAGAGCATGTTGTAGAAAAAGAATTATAAACATTCTTTTTGTAATGGACACATACTATGATTTAGGTTTTTCTTCAAAAAGCCTTTTCAGGCGTTTGGCAAATGTTCTCCTGCATGGAATGCAGAATTTGGATAAAGACCAAACGAAAAATGCATGTCTTTATCAGACATCAATTATGAAGGCACGCCTAGCTGAATAATGTCATTATGATATGTATATATAATATTTTGTTGTTTCTTTTTTTAAGAAGTTTATTATATTAATATCATGTTTTTTTTTTTAAAGTTTTCACTTTGTTAAATAGTCACTAGAGGATATAATGTTTACATTTTTTCATAGAGGAATTTTTTTATATTAATCTTTTATACTTTTTTAAATAAGTTTTTAATTTGTTATTAATTTTTTATTAACAATAACGCTAAATTATTTTAATAATATTTCAGTAATTTGATTTTATAAAACGTTATTTCGGCCAAATTTAGTTAAATAAGAGTTTTGTGAGAAATATTGAATGGCCTTCGCTAGCGGAGTCAGGAAATTGACTTTGCGCGTCCTTCCGTATAGTAGTCCTTGATATATATATATATATATATATATATATATATATATATATATATATATATATATATATATATATATATATATATATATATATATATGTGTATATATATATATATATATATATATATATATATATATATATATATATATATATATATATATATATATATATATATATTACTACTCCATATAAATACTAAAGTTTATAAAATGTGTAAAGATATTGTATGTCAGCATTTAAATAGCAAACATACATGTTATATCCATATGTATCAATGTTATGTTTGCATAAATGCGTCTCTTACCTTACCTCCTGGATCCATCGGTTTTTTTCCCTTTTACAAAAACATCTTTTTAGAATAAATAACTTTTTATTATTGCAATAAGTTAATGTAAAAAGTTCCTCACTAATGTTAAGCTCCATTATTCTCACTTTATTAAATCTTGTATCTTATGTTGTATCAGATGTTAGATTCTAGAGACTTTGGAAAATCTTCAACAGTGCTGTTAACTAAAGTAAGTTTCACATTCCATCTCTTATTCATGGGTCTGATCTTATTACTTCTCCCCAGAATAAGGCAGGCGTATCTCAAATGAGCTATTATCTCTAGTTTAATCAACTAAAACTTAAAAATTCTTGCTTGGCTTGTCATTCAACAAAGTTGCATCCTTTTACTGTACCTGTTCCTCCATGCTATAAAAAATTTTTTTCATGTAGATTATTTCTTCACACATCAACAAAATCTCAAAACTCTCACCCATCTTGATATTGTCCTGACTCACATAACCTGCAACTTTTTAAGCTTTCAGTTAACAATTTCCTTTCTCTTTTACCCTATTCTTTGTTTTTTAGTAACTCCTAACTTAATAATGATTGCTTGCAACCTTGTTAGAACCGAATTATTCTTCAAAAAAGTCTATATATATATATATATATTTTATATATATATATATATATATATATATATATATATTTTATATATATATATATATATATATATATATTATATATATATATATATATATATATATATATATATATATATATATATATATATATATATATATATATATATATATATATATATATATATATATATATATATATATTCTAGCCCCAGCTATCAATTATTTATATATATATATATATATATATTTTATATATTTATATATATATCCTAGCTTATCTTATATATATCTTATATATATATCAGTAAAAATTCCCATTTTAGTATATACATATTTTATCTTATACATATCTTATATATATCAGTAAAAATTCCCATTTTAGCTGGGGCCATGGCCAGGAACCTGGTCACTTACTACCTAAAGTCTTTGCATAGGGAGCTTTCTAAGATTTGCTTAATATAAATTTTTTTATTAAGATGTTAAACTCAGCAAACGGTATTTTAGGCCAGAGTTAACTAGAATATTTAAACCTACAATATTTTAAGTCTTTAGTTAAGTTTTCTCTTTAATCATAACTTAATAGTGACTTCTAAACTAAAAACAATTTTTAAATGAAAAAGCTTTTTGTATTTCAACAATTACTTTTTTAAACTATAAGTAATTATTTAACTAAACTAGTATAATAATAGAAATACTTTAAAATAACATTTTAAAAACAACTGACTGAAAATGCTGCTGTAAATGTTCAATGGCGCATTTAAAACGGCTATACAATGGTAATAAAACAAGAAAACGGTTTCAGTTTATTATCCAGTAGATTGAGATAAATCTTGCATATCATACTTGCTCACAAAAACCAAAAGTAATAATTTCCATCAGCACAAAAATCACAAAATTTACTTTATTATAAAGAAAAGATTTGGGTTAGTGTAGAAATATCACTAAATTTTGTTAGTAACCAAACTTTTTTAATTTTTTTTATTTTAATTTTTTTTTTTAAGTTTACCAAATAATCAATAAAGGGGATAATGATGTGAAAAAATAGTTTAGTAAAAAAATAATGAAAAAATAATAAATAATAAATAAAAAAAGATTTAGTTAAAAGTCAAGAAATTATGGCTATAAATAATGTAAAAACAATTACAATCAACAAAATAGCAAAGAAATGTAAACAGTAATTTATATTTCTTAATTTTTTTTTTTTTTACTTTTAATAAATTTTAATACACAAAGTGACATAAAGTTATAAACAACAATAACAAATAAAAATTAATATACATTATAATAAGCAATTTAATAAGAGATGCATAATAATTAAAATAACAAGTACATGTTGACTACTAAATAAAAAATTTAAATCTATTGAATTGATTAAATAAAAAAAATCTATTGAAATTAAATCTATTGAATTGATTAATTAACAAAATCTTCCATTTATAAATTAAAATAAAATTTTTTTTAACTAAGCATCATTCTTATAGCAATGATGTCATTTATTTATATAGCAATGATGTCATTCTTATTTTAGCAATGATATAATTTTTATTATAGTAATGATGTCATTCTTATTATAGTAATGGTGTCAATTTTATTATTGTGATGTCATTTTTCTTATTATAGCAATGATGTCATTTTCATTATTATAGTGATGATGTTATTTTTATTTTCGTGATGATGCCATTTTTTTTAATATAATGATGATATTATTTTTTTAATTATAATGATATTTTTTTGTTTTTTTTAACTATGATAATGATATTATTGTTTATTATGGATTATCGGTGTGATTTTTTTACCATAATGATTATGTCATTATTCTTATTGTTGAAAATGGTGTGATTTTTCTTATATTAATAGTGGTGTCATTGTTCTTATTGTGAATGATTGTGAGATTTCTCTCATTGTAATAATGATTCCCTTGTTCTTATTGCTGGCAGTTAGTTTAACATGTTTTTAAACTTTAGATGAATTTGTGTCATCCTTCAAGAACATTGCTCAAGCAACTGCATTCAGAGACTCTCTTGTAACCAGCCTTTACACACGCTTGTTTGGTTGGGTGGTTAGCCGAATAAATTTTTATTTGGAATTTGGTCAAAAAAAGTATAATTGAGTATTTTAATTAATATCTTTTATTAGTAATAATTGTTTATAATAATTTCTTTATAAGTTATTTCTAAAAATTTAATCCTATGATATTATTTGTAAACATTAATCCTATGATATCATTTCTAAACATTTAATCCTAAGATATCATTTCTAAAAATTCCTATGATATCATTTCTAAAAATTTCTATGATATCATTTCTAAAACTTTCTATGATATTATTTCTAAAAATTCCTATGATATCATTTCTAAAAACTTCTATGATATCATTTCTAAAACTTTCTATGATATCATTTCTAAAAATTTCTATGATATCATTTCTAAAAATTTCTATGATATTATTTCTTAAACTTTCTATGATATCATTTCTAAATATTTATATAATATCATTTCTAAATATTTCTATGATATCATTTCTAAAAATTTCTATGATATCATTTCTACAAATTTCTATGATATCATTTCTAAAAATTTCTATGATATCATTTCTAAAAATTCCTATGATATCATTTCTAAAAACTTCTATGATATCATTTCTAAATATTTCTATGATATCATTTCTAAAAATTCCTATGATATCATTTTTAAAAATTCCTATGATATCATTTCTAAAAAATCCTATGATATCATTTCTAAAAATTCCTATGATATCATTTCTAAAAACTTCTATGATATTATTTCTTAAACTTTCTATGATATCATTTCTAAATATTTATATAATATCATTTCTAAAAATTTCTATGATATTATTTCTAAAACTTTCTATGATATCATTTCTAAATATTTCTATGATATCATTTCTAAAAATTTCTATGATGTTATTTCTAAAGTTTTCTATGATATTATTTCTAAAACTTTCTATGATATCATTTCTAAATATTTCTATGATATCATTTCTAAAAATTTCTATGATATCATTTCTAAAAATTTCTATGATATTATTTCTAAAAACTTCTATGATATCATTTCTAAAAACTTCTATGATATTATTTCTTAAACTTTCTATGATATCATTTCTAAATATTTATATAATATCATTTCTAAAAGTTTCTATGATATTATTTCTAAAACTTTCTATGATATCATTTCTAAATATTTCTATGATATCATTTCTAAAAATTCCTATGATATTATTTCTAAAAACTTCTATGATATCATTTCTAAAAATTCCTATGATATCATTTCTAAAAATTTCTATGATATCATTTCTAAAAACTTTTATGATATCATTTCTAAAAACTTTTATGATATCATTTCTAAAAACGTTTATGATATCATTTCTAAAAATTCCTATGATATCATTTTTAAAAATTCCTATAATATCATTTCTAAAAATTCCTATGATATCATTTCTAAAAATTCCTATGATATCATTTCTAAAAACTTCTATGATATTATTTCTTAAACTTTCTATGATATCATTTCTAAATATTTATATAATATCATTTCTAAAAATTTCTATGATATTATTGCTAAAACTTTCTATGATATCATTTCTAAATATTTCTATGATATCATTTCTAAAAATTTCTATGATGTTATTTCTATAATTTTCTATGATATTATTTCTAAACATTTTTATGATATCATTTCTAAATATTTCTATGATATCATTTCTATAAATTTTATGATATTATTTCTAAAAATTTCTATGATATAATTTCTAAAAATTTCTATGATATCCTTCCTAAATATTTCTATATCATTTTTAAAAACTTATATGATATCATTTCTAAAAATTTCTTTAATATCATTTCTAAAAATTTCTATATTGGTTTGTGTAAAATAAAAATTTAATAATAAATAATATTTTTGAATGTTTTTGACATAAATTGTTTTGTACAACTTTTTAATATTCCAAAATCAGAATTATGAGTTATAATTTTGAAGTATAATCTGGTGTGGAGTATATAATTTACATCAAGTTATATAGATATTGCAATCCATAAAAATCTTTAAAATTAAATTTATAGAAATCCAGATGGAGGAGATTTGAAGAGTGTATCGGTTGGTTTTTTTGACATATTTGGATTTGAAAACCTATATAAAAACAACTTGGAGCAACTTTTTATAAATACAACAAATGAACAAATTCAGTTTTATTTTACGCAGCATATATTTGCTTGGGAGCAGGTATGAATTTCTTTGGATTGAAGATTTTACTGATTTGAAGAGTAAAAAAGGATTATTACATTTTAACAAAAAATTTGAACTCAAAAATTTTCTGAAAAAGTCTTGAAATGAAGTGTCTCAAGAAAAAAATTGTTGCTTTTGTTATTTTTGTTATGTTTTTTGCTTTTTGTGTCAATTTTTTTGACAAATTAGTACCTGTGTGCCAATAATGTGAATCAATGTTTTTTTTTAAATACTATGGTGTGTTAATTGGTTTGGCCATTGAATTATTTTTTTCTCCTTTTCTCAGAAACCTCATCACACATCATTTCTCACAACATTTCTCACACATTGTTTCTTACACACCATTTCTCATATACTATTTTTTGCACACCTTTTCTCAGACACCTTTTCTCACACAACTTTCCGAAAGTTATGAATGATAAAATTAGGTTATTACTATAGGTTTTTGTTTTAATTATTTTTTTGATTTTTGTGAATAACTTCCTTTTTAAAAAAAAATTAATAGAAATGATAATTACTAATTCATGTAGCTTGAGTATGAACAAGAAGGTATTGAAGCCAAAATGATTTCTTTTATCTGCAATAAAGAAATAATCAATCTACTACTTGAGGTTGTTTTTTTCAATTTTTTTAAACCATTATATACACACACACACACACACACACACACACACACACACACACACACACACACACACACACACACACACACACACACACACACACACACACACACACACACATATATATATATATATATATATATATATATATATATATATTAAACCAATTTATATATATATATATGTTTAAACAAATTTGTAAAATGTGTATAATTTGTAAATGTGTATATATGTATATATATATATATATATATATATATATATATATATGCAGGCCCATAGGAAAAAAAGAAATATTGTGGGGGCAAATGCCCCTAATGCCCCTCCCCCCGTTTTTACAGGCCTGATATGTGTATATATGTATATATGAATATATATATATATATATATATATATATATATATATATATTTATATATATATATATATATATATATATATATATATATATATATATATATATATATATATATATGATATATGTATATATATATATATATATATATATATATATATATATATATATATATATATATATATGAATGTATATATATATATATATATATATATATATATATATATATATACACACACACACATAAGTGCAAATATGACATTTTGCAGAAGAAAAGTTTGAAAATTTGATTTGTTGCCATAAATCAGGTAATAATGCCATAAATCAGGTAATAATGAAATATAATTTTTTTTTTTAAACTACAGCAATCATAATTCGACCAAATGAAAGATCAAATGAAAGATAAAAAAACTGCCCTCAAAATATTTCAAAATATTCTTATTTGAACTAAGCATGAACTTGATTTTAGGATTTTGACAATGTCAAAAATTGTCATATCTGAAGTTCCAAAAATCCTGCCACTGAGTACAGATGTCGAGGTAATTTTACAAAGTCTTTTAGGTCTTTACCTTGCATCACGAAAAAACCATTATTTCAATAAAGTGCAAATATCTTTTCTCTAAATTTCTTTAGGCACATTGCTGAAAAATAGAGCACATTAACAAATGCTGAAACCACTCTGTGAACAGTTGTATATCAGTTTTCCAGCTTCACTAAATTTAAATTTTTATTTTTCAATGTTTTTTCAAATTTAGCCCTACTTTTACAACTACATTTAAAAATTTCTTAAATCTGAACTCTATCTTATCTAAAACTAGCCTCATAGACCTTTTCATGAATGTCTGGGAAAAATTTAAAAGTATTTCTATATACATTGGTCAGAATATCACCCATAAAAGTTCTCTTGAATTACACTTTTTACCAAAAGTTTCAACTTTGTACCCACATATCTTATTAAAATTATTATTTTTTAACATATTTATATTGAATTCACTGTATGAAAAAATCAAATTAAAAAAATAATTGTTTTTTCAATTTTGGCCATCCTATGTCCTACTGTGCAGTATTTACTCAATTGTTGAGTTGGGATTTAAGAATACCTGCAGTTTGATATAATTTTTTTTTACTGATTTCAATGTCTGCACTTTTATTCGTTTTTGTTTTTTTAATCTAATTTATTGGTATTTTTCAATGATTATATTTTACACATTGTATTTTACACATTGTATTTTACACATTGTATTTTACACATTGTATTTTACACATTGTATTTTACACATTGTATTTTACACATTGTATTTTACACATTGTATTTTACACATTGTATTTTACACATTGTATTTTACACATTGTATTTTACACATTGTATTTTACACATTGTATTTTACACATTGTATTTTACACATTGTATTTTACACATTGTATTTTACACATTGTATTTTACACATTGTATTTTACACATTGTATTTTACACATTGTATTTTACACATTGTATTTTACACATTGTATTTTACACATTGTATTTTACACATTGTATTTTACACATTGTATTTTACACATTGTATTTTACACATTGTATTTTACACATTGTATTTTACACATTGTATTTTACACATTGTATTTTACACATTGTATTTTACACATTGTATTTTACACATTGTATTTTACACATTGTATTTTACACATTGTATTTTACACATTGTATTTTACACATTGTATTTTACACATTGTATTTTACACATTGTATTTTACACATTGTATTTTACACATTGTATTTTACACATTGTATTTTACACATTGTATTTTACACATTGTATTTTACACATTGTATTTTACACATTGTATTTTACACATTGTATTTTACACATTGTATTTTACACATTGTATTTTACACATTGTATTTTACACATTGTATTTTACACATTGTATTTTACACATTGTATTTTACACATTGTATTTTACACATTGTATTTTACACATTGTATTTTACACATTGTATTTTACACATTGTATTTTACACATTGTATTTTACACATTGTATTTTACACATTGTATTTTACACATTGTATTTTACACATTGTATTTTACACATTGTATTTTACACATTGTATTTTACACATTGTATTTTACACATTGTATTTTACACATTGTATTTTACACATTGTATTTTACACATTAAATAAAATAAATATTTATTAATATAATAAATATTTATTTTATATTAAATATAATATCAATAAAGTATTTATAATATCTGGATTATCTATTATTCAGTTAATTTTATTAAAAAAATATTTTTCAACGCAAAATATTCTTTTAGCAATTATTTGTAGTGCAATAAAAATTATTCATTGATTTTTCTACATTCGCAAAAATCATCTAATGATTTTCATACCTTCTTCTAAACATTTTACCTTCATTATAAATCTATCACTACATATTTTTAAGCAATAGTTTCTTTTAGAAACCAAATGGAATATTTGCGTTGCTGGAAGAAGAGAGTAGTTGTCTGCAGGCAGATGATAATACTCTTTTATCTAAGTTCAATGCTTATTGTTATACCAACAAAAATTTTATATCTATTAAAGAAAAAGATCCACAATTTGCTATCGTTCACTACGCTCAAAAGGTGAGCAAACTTTTTAAGGTTTTTATGATTATTTCAACAACAAAAAATTTAAATTTTATTTTTCTGAATAGGTTCGCTATAGCACAGATGGATTTCTTCAAAAGAACATCAATCATCTTGATGGTCATATTATTCAAGGTTTACAAGGTATTGTTTTATTGCAAGGTATTGTTTTATTGCAAGATATTGTTTTATTGGCTTTATAAAATGAGTATTTAAATGTCTATGAAACTTTCTTGGTGACATTATACTGAAAATATATTAGATGGGGCAATATAAACATTAACTTAGGGTGGTGGCAGACATTGTCTTCTTATATATTTTGTTTAATAATAATTTGAATTAATAGAAAAAATAAAATAACAATAATAATAATATATAACACGCTGTATTGAGCATTCTTACTAGAAGTAATAATATAATTTCTACAATGTAGTGTCACTCTCTATTTGTCAAGGAATGTATGAACTAAAGCTTCTGCCAGCAGGCTTCAGTATGGTGTCAGACACGCATTTATAGATGATGTTTTATATTTTCACAAAGTTTTATGTATCCATATAATTAATTACAATATATGCCAATTTTTGGGTTTTATTGGGTTTTTTTGGGTTTTTTTAAAAATAGCTTTTTTTGCTTAAAAAATGAAAGACATAATACCTATTTTGCATTCAAACTATCTTTAAACATTTAATTTTTTCAAAATAATAATTAAAAACACATGGTAATAGTTATATTTATTTATTGAAAAGAGCTTTTACAAGGAAAATTTAATAAATTGAAAAACTGTAAATAAAATTCTCCTTACATAATTTTACTTTGTTTGATTATTACAATAATTTTCAATTCTTGTCAGCTTTTCAGATGTTTTTGACAGATTTCCAGTTAAACACTTCCTCTGGGATCATCAAGAATAAAACAAATATAAATTACACTTGAATAATAGAAATAGAATTTTTTTCAGAATTTAGATGGTTATACTGAAGTTAAAAACGATTTTTCCTACTACTTACCTAATTATTGATCAGATTTGATATCATCACAGGAACTGCTATCAGCTGCTGAGCTATTGTGAAATGATTTGTAAATCTTCACAAGTTTCATTGCCTTATCTGCACCAAGACGATTCCTGATCTTCGACCAGACAAATCCAAAGGTTGAAAACCATCTCTCAATTGAGGCTGAGCTAGCAGGACAGGAGTGTAGAGAAGCTAGAAAGCTGCAGAAATTGGCAGAAACCTCTTTATCCCTGATTTGAGATCTAGTAACCTTTCCTTTCATGATGTTCCACCATTCTGATGGAGAGATAACCTTCAGTGATTCTGAGAACATTTGCTTGGGGAATACCTCCCTGTCCTTCAAGTTAAACTTGTATAGTAAACCCAAGAAATCAGGGTTCCTGTCCTCTAACCATTGTTCTGCACTGTTTTCATTATCATTATCAATGAAACTTTTGTAATCATCTACATAGCGATGGTCAGTTATATAGGCCAAAATATGAAAGGGTTGTACAGCATCTTGAAATCTCTTCTTTATTGCATCATAGTATATGGCTCTTCATCCTTTATCAATGAATACCAGATTTGAACTGTGTCAGAGAGATGACAAGAATCACTCTGCATCTTGTCTAAGGCAATCCCCAATTTTTTCATTTGACTAAGAAGATGACTTGCCTCACGTTTGATGGCTATATTCTCAATTATACTTCCAAAATTGGCTGGAAAATCTTCCATCTTCTCTCCATAGATCTCCACGTAGAAGTTATAATTTTTCTGGTATGTCTCAATGCAGGCAACTTGAGAGTTCCAGCGTGTTTCATTTGGCAGCTGAGGCATACATCCACCTTTTTCCTTTAACAAACCATTGGCCATATGCACATTTCTAAAATATTTCTGAACTTCCACAACCTGTTTTAGAATTGTTGAAAAAGAATTGCAAATGTCTTTCTGTAGTAAATTCATATAGTGTGCATTACAGCCTTATGTTAACATATCAGGATACTCTTGTTTGATCAGCTCTTTCATTTTCTTCATCTTAGCTTCATTGTCAGTGCAGAAAGCAAATACAAACTTATTATAATCATTTTTTATGCTAACTATAGCTTCATTGATGATTTTGAAGCAGTATTCTGCATTTTTTTTTTCTGATCCTGAGTCAACTATGTTGTACAGATAACTCTTTTTTCCATCATAAAATGAGTGAGCAATTCTGAATACTTGACCATCCATCTTGACAAATTACCAACGTGTCTTTGGTTTTCAGTTCATTCTTTATACCAGCTGACAGATCATCATAGACTTCATTTAATAGATCTCCACCCAATTTCTTTTGGCTTGGTGGGACGTACCCAGAACAAAGAAGAGAGCAAAGTTTCTGAAACTCACATTTTTCCACTGAATTAAAAGACACATTAGAGTTGAAAAAAAACCGGGCAACTTGCTTGTCTATGGCATCTTTCTGATCATTTGATGTTCTAACTACAAAGTTATTTAAGTTACTACTTTTAAACCTTTTTGCTGGTGTGGAGCTGGACATAATAGATCCTTCGGAAATTGAAGTATCTGACTCATTTGAAAAGAGGCTAATATTGCTCATTGAGCTTCCAGGTCTTGGTTCTTGTTCATCAGTGTCCTTCTTTCTCTCTTTACACTTCTCCAAATCAATACGAATTCTTTCAATTTTTCCACTAATCTTCTCTTAACAATGGTCACACTGAACACTATTTTTGTCCCCTTCTATCTCACTGACCTCCTTCCACTCCCATCCTTTCTTCCTTCCACTTCCGAATGGCATTCTTATAAAGATTTTTTTCTGAAAAATACACATTGCATCGAAATATGCAAGTTAAATATACTAAATGCTACACAAATAATAATACTGTTTGAATAAAAGTTTTTTGAGTAATTTGTAAGATAGAACACAGGTCTGACTTTGGTATGGTTGATGAAAACCACTGAGATCACTGAAAGTATATTGTAAAAAATACTAAAACTATTTTTTCAGAAATATTTCAAAAAAATCATGTCTTTTAAAAATTTTGATTCTTATTAAATACTATATTCTGATCATATCCATATCCTCTTTTCAATAATAATTACCTTTTAATTAGTCATAATTATGTTTGAATGTTTTCTGAAATAAATAAATCACAGAAAAAAACCAAGCAAAGAGAATCCTTTAAATAAAATATTATTTTAAAAAAACCCAAAAAAAGTATTTTACTCAAATGTCAAACCACTTGACAATTGAGTAAAAGAATTGAGGAACATATAAATTTACAATAAACTTTTCATATAAAATTTATTCAAAAACTAGTTGCTTTAATGAAAAAGAGTTTTTATTGTAACCAATAAAAACTCTGTTTCAGTATTAGACTACGCCCAAACTTCGCATCAGTTAAAAACCAAAGAAGCATTACACATTATGTGGGAAAAACCTGATCTTAGTAAACAAGTTTTTAATTACATGCTATCATTCCAGCTCTAATCGACGTTTTCTATTACTCTATGACATATTTATTACACTAATTATATATATTTTCCATTATTCTATAGTGTAGTTTTTACAACTTTCATGTTTTCTTTTATATATATATATATATATATATATATATATATATATATATATATATATATATATATATATATATATATATATATATATATATTTATATATATATTTATATATATATATATATATATATATATATATATATATATATATATATATATATATATATATATATATATATATATATACACACACACACACACACACACATTAGGGTGACAAATAAATGCATCAAAACTTTTTTTTTTTCTTATGCTCTTAACCTTTTATTTGGTTCCATTTAATGAAAAAATGATGTTGTGAAATTTTGGATACAATCTGTTGATGTTTAGGGGTTGCTCAGACAAGTTTTCTAAGTTTGCAAGGTTGCTTAAACCCACATTTTTCATATTTATCATTTATCTCTTCTATTCTACTAATTAAGTTGAGAATGTTATCAATATTTTATTATTTGTTAATCTTATGAGTCATTATGCATAATACAAATTGTTATTTTTTTCGGAAAATTAGTAAGTTAAAAATAAAATAAGTTGGCTGGCATTCAGAACACTCAGTGTAATATTTCATCATCTAGTTAAGTTGTTGCATCAGTATTGCACTACTGCTGAAATTATTGCATCATCCTGATATTACAACTGAAATCATTGTCTTGAATGAAAACAAATTAGATATGTTTTCAAAGTTGATTTTTAATAGATGGATTACTAGAAGTCAAAATAAAGTATGGTGTATTGGTCAAGCTGCAACTGTGATCACAGGGAACAAAAGAGAGCTGAGATCTACAGCTGTGATCACAGGGAACAAAGAAGAGCTGAGATCTACAGCTGTGATCACAGGTAACAAAAGAGAGTTGAGATCTACAGCTGTGATCACAGGGAACAAAAGAGAGCTGAGATCTACAGCTGAGATCACAGAAAACAAATTGCCATCTTAAAGATAAGTTTTACAACCTTTTTTTTTTCTTTAAAAATAACAATAATGTAAGAGAAAGGCAGGTCTTGTGACAAATTAGGTTCCAGACTTTTAGCAAAGAGCTAGAATTCCAACAAAGCAATATTATCATGTTACAACACATGCTAAAAAACTTTATCATGTTATAGCACATGTTTAAAAAAATTGAGAAATACAGAAAGCTGAAAAAAAAAAAAAAGGCAACAAAACAGAAACTCAGCAAAGAAATGAAGGTTTCCTCCAGAAATTTAAGAACTATTTGATAGATAGATGACTTTATCCATCATCCGCAAAGAAACTGAAACTGAAAAGAAGTGAAGAAATCGAAAAAAAAAGCAAGTGATTACTCCAGCATTTTGTTCAGCTCTTGATCATTTGAAAATTTCCAATTGTACTGGTTTCTTGGTTTTGTCTACAACTTGTTAAGGGTTAGGTGTCCATTCTAAAATTGAACATTTCTCTACATCATATGAATCTCTTTAATGTGCCTGTATTGAAAATCGTGAATACGAAAAAAGTTATTTCAGAATTTAAACCATAGGCTCCATTAACTGTACATTGGGACAGAAAATTGTTACTCAATTTAAACATCAGAGATAAAAGTCCCAAAACTTGATAGAGGCACTGGTGAACAAATGAATTATGCAACAGAAGAAGCTTTAAAAGATTGGAATGTTTCATATTACAAAATACTCAGTTTTAATACTACTTCAACCAACACAGATCAACATTATCAGATGGTCTTTATTATACACAACCTGTCGACACCATGTTCATGAAGTGATTTTATCCCATGTTTACAAAACTTGTTTTGAATCATTTTCTGGTCTAGGGGTTGTTTCAACAATTTTGTGATTAGTGGACTTCTTAATCATGGGTCTTAACTGATGCAGATCTCAAAGTGTATGGTTCACTTGTATCATTAGCTGTAGAATTAGCTCCAAATAAAAGGAACAATCTTGCAACAATTGCAAAAAATTTTTGCAACTGTCAATAATTTTTTTAAGAAAAACAAATCCAGGTTAAAGCAGAATAACTTTTCGTACTCCTGGTGCTATGCACCAAGTATAATACATGTCAAAAGCACTGTACTCTATTAAAATCTACTTGTTTTTCTATTGATTTCATTTAACGAAAAATGAAGAGAAGAATCTTCTATAATTTTCAATTCTTTCAATTTTGATTTACATCAAATACTGGTTTCGGACTCCCATCTCTTGGGAGAGTATCTACTCCTTGAAATGACTTGACACTGATTAAGAAATTGAATAGTTTCAAAATATTTGACAATGAAGTGGCTAAATCTGCAATAAAAGTCATTGCAAGATATTTATGATATTTAACTAAAGATTGTGAGTCTCTCTTTTTTCAGCAACAATGTTGCTGATGAAAAGGTATAACCAAATTAAAGAAAAAATGTTTATTGCACTTAAAAAGTAACCCAAAAAGACTTTTAGGTTAAAGAAACAATCTGTTTTTAAACCCGGAGTCCTTATGTATAATGGCAGCAAAGACTCCATGACTCTGGGCTAAAAAACTCATATAAAATCTCATGATTTTTATTGTTGCATGTCACTGAACATTTTTAGAGCTCAAGGACACCAGGAACTAGGAAATATAAGAGATTCAAAGCACAGTTCCTTTTGGGATTCCACATTCCTGGTGTCATTTTCTATGCATAAAAGTATTAAATAACTTTATACGGTTAGTATATCTAGTTTTAAATAGTGTTTTGTTTATTCCAAATTGATTGGTTGAAGTTTGACCAGAATGATTGTAACTTAATTGCAATGTTTTTAGTTAAATATTTGTTTGTTAAAGGGCAGGTATAATTATTAAGGCAGTTGCAGTTGGTTTTAGGTGAAATTTTAATGTTGTTAATTAAGTTGTTTATAATATGACGATTGTGTGCATTTAAAATAGATTTTCGGCATGCAGTTGTAACTTATTTTTATCATGTTTCTGTTGAAAATTTTATGGAGCTTGTAATTTATAGGGAAGTATTTGTTGATTAAGGGTAAAAAACTATTTCTTATATTAGTGCTAACATTTTTGCTAAAAGGTTTCTGGCTGTTTTACTAATGTTTTGATTTTACTAATGTACTTTACTAATCATAGTTTAAATAAATTTTTTTGTTACCAGTATTTTTTACTCTTACACACCCACAAATACGCACATACACACACGCGCGCACACACACAAATGCATATCAGCAAATACATGTATCCTATATTTTTGACAGATTCAACAGATGCATTAATTAGTACTCTTTTTACATCAACAATATCAAAATCAGGACAACTATTATACAAGTAAGTTTTTTTGATATTTTATAATTTCAGCTAATTAAAAATCACATGGTTGTTTGTGTTATTTTTTTATTTTTTTTATTTTTTTTTTATTGTTTTAGATTGTTTTGAATTTTTTTTTTACATTATTTATCATTCACTCATTATATCATTACATTAGTAAAGTTTAATTATGTATCTAAACTTAATTAATGTAGTATCATTAATTAAGTTTAACCATGGTTAAAATAACTAAATAAGTTTAACCATGGTAACAATATTATCACCATGCTTATACTAGCAATAACATGCAATATCTATTTGATTCTTAAAATGGACTTTAATTGACAGTAGTCAAAAAAAGCATAAAAAGTCAGTCTTTTTCAATCCGTCTTATATTTTAATTAAAAAAATTTAGATTAACGTAAAGCATTTTTTAATAAAACTTAAACCTTAAGATTGTTATACATAGATGCAACTCAATCCACATTACAGTGGATTGAGTTGCTTTGCTGTGATATAAAGAATGCATTTGTGCTAAGTTTAAACTAACATGAGAAAAGTTAAGAGTACTAAAGGGGTGTAAATGGAAACAAAATTATTATATATACAATATATACAATATACATGCAAACATATACATGCATATTATATATACAATATACATGCAAACAAACAACATATGACGTTTGTTTAGGTAAACAAACAAATATGATGTTCATTGCGTTTAAACAAGCTTGATATTTATAGTGCGTAAACAAACATCCAATCAAACACATTAGATATTTATTGTTTGTCAACAAACACACTCACATTTTATCATGTGTAAACAGACACACTAAATACTTATTGTGTGGCAGATCTTTCATAAAAATTTAAAGTATTATAAAAACCAGAATACAGAACAGTATTTAGATTAAGAGTAATCTTAACTTTTTAATAGCAGCCAACTGTAGAACCGATGAAATTAATCAAACTGTAAAAACAATGAAATTAATCAAACTGTAGAACCAATGAAATTAATCCAACTGTAGAACCAATGAAATTAATCAAACTGTAGAACCAATGAAATAAATCAAAGATTTATAGGCTCTGACTCACAAAAATACAACTGAATCACCCAACATCAGAAGAGTTCTAATGAACGAGCGATCTGCTTTACAAACAACACATTGTGCCAAAGACAGTAAAAAAGAACAAAGGTGGAAGTTAAAAGCTTTGAAAGGTGAGAAAAATATGACAAAAACTTTGCTCCATTGGTAAGAATTTATTTTGATGGCACTTTGTATGCCAATAAAAAAGGATCTACTAATTCCAACATCATTTTTATAAAATTTAATTTGTAGTCTGATATTATATTTTCTATTGTTATTTTTGTCATCTAGTGTTATATTTATCTAAAAGTTATAAAAAAAATATTTTTTGATACTTTTCAAACTAGAAAGTAATAACGAAAAAAAAACTTGGTGCAAACTGATGGTTCTGATATTTGTTAAAAACTGCAAAATGATGGTGCTGATGTTTATTAAATCAGTAGATAACGTAGAATAATTTAGCAGCAATAATTTTAACATTCAAAATTTTAATTTTAAAAATTTGTTTTTGTCTAAGTTAAGTTACAAAAATCGAAGTTTAAAGTTAAGGATTAAAATGTCTGCTCTGTTGAAAAGCTGTTGTTTGCTTGCATAGTAAAAAAAGCCAAAACCAAAAGAAATTTGTTTATTAAACCAAAGCAACAAATGGGTGCAACAAAGCAACAAATGGGTGCAAAAAAGCAACAAATGGATGCAAAAAAGTAGCAAATGCTTTTTTGCTTCTTGCCTTTTTAATATTTTTTAATTAATATTTTTTAAAGATAATTAAATGATATAATAATATATTTAACAATTTATTTAAAAGAAAATTTTAAATTACTTTGGTCTTTTTTTTTTAATTGTTCAAATGTTTTTTTAATTTTATTTTCATGTAATTAATTAGATCAGGTTCTGCAAAACAATACCGTTTTCAAGGTGATTTACAAAAGCAATTAGAAAAAAAGAAAAAACACAGGTTAACTATTTTGTTGATATTTCTTTCTTCTGAAAATGGTTTTGACTTGCTCCAAAATAATTTTAAACTTTTATAAAAAAAATAATAAAGATTTACTATATGAAGGTTACTATAAAATCACACTTTTATATAGAATTGAACAGCAACATAAGTTTGGAACAAATAAAGCAAGGTAATTATGTAAATATATTGTAAAAAATTATAAAAGAAACTTAAAATATTTTACAAAAATACTAAATCTGGGTGTTAGTCAGCGTTGTAAAACTGTGTTATAGGTGGTATTCTCAACTGCTTATGATATTAAAGTTCTCGATTTAAAAGTAATAATAATAAAAAAAATTTTAAATTATTTGATTATGAGAATTATTAATAGAAAATTCTAATATAATTTTATTTTTTGATACCAATATCCTAATTTAATAAAACTAAATTATTTAATTATTACTTAATTATTTTAACTATTACAAAACTTATTTTAAATCATTCCGTTCTATAAAATAATTATTGCTTATGTTAAAAATCTCAATTCATATTTGATTAAAAAAACCAACTTCACAGAGAAAACACAAAAAAAGAAATAAACATAAGTTGAATTTGGGAGTATTAAATAATTAAAATCAGTTTTTGGGTTTAATTCAATATTTTGTTGTATATAGTGTTGTTATCTAAAGCATTTTTGGCCCATAGGGTGACAAAAAAAGTTTTTTCAAGGTTACCCCAAAATTGAAAAATGCGTTTAAAAAAATGATACAAAATAATCTTTAGTGCTTAGTATTTAGAAGCAGCATCATAAAAACACATGTAAAACGATATTATAGTATAGTTTTACTTATCTTTAATTATTTTAATTGATTTTAAGTTAGTTTAATTTATGCCATATTGTGTTGTTATTTATATTTGCTCATTCAACATCTTGCTACAGCATCTGTTGACACATGTCAGCGATACCTACATGTCAAAGCATTACCTTATTGTTTAGGATGCTAAAAATTTCTCTTTAAGAGCATAAAGTACACGTGTATTCTATATTCATATTTAAAAAATGAATAAGAAGGGAGTGGGGAAGATAGAACAAGAGTTTTCAATAGAAGGTAAATGCTAAAAGAATTTTCATTCTGGCTAACACCCTAAAAACTTAATTACCGTATAGTAAAATAATTAGTTTTGGTTTTGTTAATTATTTCCCTGTATCCAAAATAATGCACTTAGAATTTTCTAATTGATTCAAAGCTCTATACAATAAAGTTGATATTATAATATTAATATAATACAATTAAAATGTTTATTGTAATAATTACTTAGTTTAATATAATAATAACTTCATTAAACTAACACTTGACACTTAATAAACGTTTAGCACACACATTTACTTTACATTTAATATATTTTAATCTACCTTAACATATATATCTTAATACTTACTTAACATTTTGAACAAATCACATTCTAAACATTTTTTTCATCCAGATTTTAAAATGGTTTTATTTGCTTTATTTGTGTAGTAGAATTAAGTTGAAAAAACACTTGACTGGAATCAAGGAGGTTAAACCAAGCAATTCTGCAGCATTGTTTCGGGTAATAATAATTGATATATTTTTACAATTAGATAAAATGCTTTCACTAAAAAAATTTTAAAGTTTTTATTTTACATTTATTTTTTATAGACATAACATTTTTTGGTCTTTGACAACCTGATACTTCTTGATATACTGTTCAAAAAAAAATAAATAAATAAACTGGAAGTAATTTAGTAGTCTATATAACGACATAATTTTTTAATGAAATTTTTTTATTTCAAAAACTTGATACTGTATTTTGAACAGTATCTGGTTTTTTAAAATATAATTATGAAAATTAAATCATTTTGAAATGTGGTTTTGAAAATGTAAATTTGGTTTTTAAAAGTAAAAATCTGGTTTTTGAAAATGTTATCTGGTTTTTGAAAATGGTTTTAAATTTTTTGACTTTTGTGTGATGAGATGATTGATTTTTATTTTATTTTTAATTTTATTATTGTAATTTACTCCCAACAAGGCTGCAAGCAACCACTAATAAGTTAGGACTTACAGGTTAACAAAGAATACAATTAAAGAGCAAGGAAACCATTAATGAAAAAATTGATAAGTTGTAGGTTGTAAGAATCAGGAAAACATGAAGATGGGAGAAAGCTTAAAAGTTAGCAAATTATGCAAACTGAAAACTCCGAAGAAAGTTCAAAAGAAACTTAGCAGATGCTAACTTTGCAATCAATGGCTTCCATGAAAGGTCAGTAACAGTAATATTTCAAGAAGGCGCAAAGAATAGGACTCTGTGAGAGGGTTATCATTCATTAATATAGGAATGTCAACAGTATTGTGATTGTTGTTTGCAGTAAATAACTGAGTTTTGTTGGAGTTAAAATTCACAAGCCACTGCAAACTCCAATCTGTTACAGAAGTGAGATCAGATCAAAATCGGCTGCCTGTTCTAAGCAATCAAAAAGAGAAATTTTTTTGTCTAGACAGGGGTATAAAGTTGAGTTGTCAGCAAACAGAGCCACTTTAGATGTAAGTTTGCCAGGAAGATATTCTTGTATTTGCAAGTGCAATGGATACATTAAATTCAGATTTTAAATATTATCATTCAAGATTACAACAAAGAACTCAAAAGTACAAGAAACATAAAATGCTATCCAAAATTAGAGAATTATTATTCTTAAATACAAAGTTTTTTTAGTTTTTTTTTTTTTTTTTAATGAAAACTCTGATGATAGTTCTAATAGTGTGAAAATGATTTTGACGATTTTGAAAACATTGATATTTATAAAAAATATATATATGTATGATGATTATGTTATAAAATAAGATGATGATTATGTTATAAAATATAGGTAGTAACAGTGAAACAGAGAGCTACAGCGATGCAGTGGTTAGAGCATTGGACTTTTAATTGGTTAGATTGGAAATAGGGAACAATGTGGCTTTGCACCTATGATAAGACAATATATATATCTATATATATATATATATATATATATATATATATATATATATATATATATATATATATACACAGTTGAAAATAAAACAAAAAATTATTTATATTTTGTATATTAAAACAATAATTCATATTATTTGCTTGTAATTTCATAAATACACACTGAGGCATATTCGTTTAGACGCATCAATTTTTTTCTCTTTGTCTTAATTTTTTTCTATGAATTGTCAACTGATATGCAAGCAAGTTATTATCAAAATAATTTTTGTGTTGTGGGCTAATAAAAATCACACAAAAATTTTCTCCATGTGTCTTTATTAACATGAGAGTATGTTTGATATACAAAAGTACATTTTTTAATTGGAATAAATCTATAGACGCAGTCATATTCTTGACATTAAAAGATGGAAATTAGTAATGCGTATGTCCTCCATTGCACTGAATCACCTCAAAAATTCTTGTCTTTCATTGACTCCACTAGTCGTTGAAGTGTAGTTTGATCCAACTCGGACCATGCTTTAAGGATTTTACACTTTAACTCATTAACAGTTTTAGATTTGGTGTCCGGCTGCTTTAGCGTCATAAACTTTTCTTGATAGCATTACCCACACGTTCTCGATTGGATTTAAGTCCGGGCTACAAGCTGGCCATTCGAGAACCGGAATGTTGTGGTCTTTAAACCATTTCATAGAATGCCTAGATGTGTGAATTGCAGCATTATCTTGCTAAAATATGGTATTATCGTCCATGTTTTCATCCATATAAGTTATGAGAACATCATCATACATGTGTATACTTTATCGAGTTCATTTTAGGTAAACCACAACACAGAGTCCGTTTTCCTGAATAAGAAAATCTACCCCAAACCATTAAACTTCCTCCTCCAAAATTTCGTTTTGTTTGTGGGTCATTTATTCCTCTTAGATCATGCCAATAACAACTGTAAGAGTCCGGACCATCTAAATTGAACTTTTTTTCATCTGAAAATATTACTTTTTGCCACTCATGAGTCCAATGCATATGGTTTTTAGCAAACTGTAATCTAGCAATTTTATGGTGTTTTTTTAACATTGGTTTTTGGTGTGGTTTCTTCCACTTTACGTTTGGTGTTGTACGTAGAATATGTGCAACATGTTTATTGGTGACAGGCAATAATAATTTATCCTTTATTTGTGTTGCATTCAATTTATTTTTGGTTGCTTCGAAGCGAATTCGATTAATTTGCCGATTTGTTAATACTTTGTTGCCGTTTGTTGCTTTTTTTACACAGTAATTGTCACCTTTTGCAATGTAGTTTCGTACAACATGGTCAGATCTTCCAATTTTTCTTGCTATTTCTCGTATAGAAAGTGCTGGTGAGATTTCTGAGCCACAATATAAACTAATTTGTATTTTTTCAGCATCTGTAAAATACTTTCCTTTAGGCATTTCGTAATATGCAATAAAAATGATACTGGCAGAGAAAAAAATCAAATTACACTAAAATTAATCAATTTATTTGTGTAAAAGTGATTAAAAATCAATAATTACCGTTATTAACCTGATTGCGTCTATAAATATATTCCAATTTAAAAATGTGCTTTTGTATATCAAACATACTCTCATGTTAATAAAGACACATAGAAAAATTTTTTCTGTGGTTTTTATTAGCCCACAACACAAGAATTATTTTGATAATAACTTGCATGCATATCAGTTTACAATACATAGAAAAAAATCAAGATAAAGAGAAAAAAATTGATGCGTCTAAACGAATATGCCTCAGTGTATACACAGTTGAAAATAAAACAAAAAATTATTTATATTTTGTATATTAAAACAATAATTCATATTATTTGCTTGTAATTTCATAAATACACATGGTATTTGACTTTTTTTTTTGTGAAACTGAAGCGAAATTATAAAAAAATAAATATTTAACAACAATAATAATTTTTTAAGTAAACATTGACAAAAAAATTTTAATAAAAAAATTCCGTAAAAGATCAATTAACAAAAAAGTATTTTTAGTTAAAAAGTTTTAATTGTTATTGAGACCTAACAAGACATACTTTTAAAAAACTTTTCTATCAATGTTAGAGACCCATTAAATGTTCAAAATTATTTTTTGTTCAAAAAAATTTTAAATCCAGTGTTAATTTATAATATGGAAAACATTAAGGTGCATGCTGCCGATATTTTTTTTAAATGTTTTTTTTTTAATAAATCAATATATATATATATATATATATATATATATATATATATATATATATATATATATATATATATATATATATATATATATATATATATATATATATTGATTTATGTAGAGTTCATTGGTTAATTTGATGGAGAAGATATTAGTTAGTGATGCCCATTTTGTAAGGTTTGTCATATTTGTTCTTATTTTGATATTTTTTGTTTTATCATTTATTGTCAAATTTGTTAATGATTTGTTATAAAAAAATTGCATTAAATTTATTATTTTTTAAGAATTTTTACGTATTTATAAATTTTTTATCAAATAATAGTTTTTTGTTAACATTTATAATATTTATAATAGTTTTTAATTTTATTTTTTTAATTTTATTGTACATTTGCATATTTATTTACAAATAGATAGTTGATTTATAACCTGACTGTTTTTATTTCAAGAAATAGTTCATGTCTTATTACATGATCTTTTTCATTTTGGGTTCTCAGAGATTCAGAGAACATTTTAATTTTGGGTTCTCAGAGATTCCATTTATCCAATTAATTTTTTCCAAAGTTTTATTTCATTTTATATCATAATTTATTAATAGATTTGTACTTTTATTTTCTTTGGTTTTTGCTATAAAATCATCCGCCATCATGCTTAGTACTCTTATTAAGCCATCAAAAAAACTCTTTTTGGGTTTTGATAATTGGAAAAAAATTTAGCTTATTAAAGCAATAAGGTCAACAGAGGACAGTATAAAGCTTATAATAAATCTCCTTTATAAGTGAATATTTTCCAAAACTTAACCCTCACTTTATGTATATATCTTCATTTCAGTATGACATCTTCAGTGGTTATAGTATGCAGTATTAAATATTTTATTTAGATATGGTTATAAAAGTTCTAATTATATAAACCAGTACTAACATTTTTTATTTTTCTCCCATCCCAAAGGGCCATCCATATATTACATACACAAAAATCTCCAGATTTTGGACCCCCTTCCTTCCCCCTGTTGTACCTTGTACATTTTCGATCCTCCCCTTTCCCTCCCCCTCCCCCTCCTTCCATTAATACGTACGCTTGGTATGTATAAGACCATTCAAATTATTACCTCTCCCAAGGATAAGGCTATTTGCAAAGAACTTTTCTTCTAATTTGACTCTTAAATCTTATGGCCATGCTCTTCCTGCCATTCCAATTAAACAGATTAACCTGTTTAATTGGAATAATAAATAACCTATAGGTTAGATGTTCAAATTGCTCCAGCTTCCACTGCTAAAGTCATATCTCAATTAAACTCTTCTACGGCTTGTGGTCCATACAACATTCCTGTGATACAAAAGATACAAGTCTTACAACAGTGTTTTCTAGAACTCCTTTCAATTCTCTCTAAACTATTTAATAAGTGCTTGACTGGTTCTTGTTTTCCTACCTTCTGGAAAATACCATCTGTGGTTGGTGAACGTTCTGACCCCTCCAACCATCATCCAATCAGTTATTTCTCTATCATTAGTAAGGTCTTTGAGTCTTTGTTCATTAAATTTTTAACACACCATCTTGAGTCAAATAACTTACTGTCAGACAATTAATATGGAGGCAGAAAGGCAAGAGCTATTGCTTTTACTATAACTAAAACTTCCAATAATGTTTTGCATGCTGGTCTTCTTCGTAAGCTTGCTTCATATGGTATATCTGAAAACAATTTTGAGATTATCAAATTGTTT
The DNA here is from genome assembly GCF_038396675.1 of Hydra vulgaris. Taxonomy (NCBI): domain Eukaryota; kingdom Metazoa; phylum Cnidaria; class Hydrozoa; order Anthoathecata; family Hydridae; genus Hydra; species Hydra vulgaris. Next base: position 47,326,097 of record NC_088923.1, on the reverse strand, counting down.
CTTTCTAATCGCTTTATTAAAGTCATCCTTGAAGACCAACGCTCTTCTTTATTTCCAGTACATTTTGGGGTACTTCAATGTTCTATCCTTAGTCATGCTTTGTTTCTTATCTACATTAATGATTTTCTTAACAGCCTTACATCTAAAGTATTTGCTTACAACTCTAATTTATACTAGGGTCCAGCTCAATTCAATTTATGTTCGGCACCATGCCACCTCAGATTTTGATGATTTTTGGTATACTAACTTAAATTAATGAGAAAATACTTCATTCCAAATTTTAGAGTCTAACTCCTTACGGCTCCAGAGATATGGATACTCATTCCTAATCTATTTTTTGACTATTTTTTTCAGCGCTATCTATTTTTTAATCTAATTGCATAATACAGTTAACTTTAACGTATGAAGTACTTGCTCAATAGTGTTAAATATTTGTACTTAGCTATTTTTTAGGGAGAAGAACTCAAAAATGGTTTCACTAAAAACTAAAAACTTCACAAAACACTAAAAAATTGAAATTTTTATATGAAAATTCAATTTCCAAATGGTGTAACACTTTTTATAAGTTTTCTAATGCTCTGTACACAAAGAAGTGTATCTTGAGATGAAAGATATTTTCAACTAACTACTTCTATACTAAAAGATATGAATTTTAAATTTTTTTCTGTTTCAATATATAACAAACTCCTTATTACAAAAAAAACTGCAAGGGTTTTTTTTTTACTTGATTTATTTGCATTGAAAGTTTTAAAAAAAAAAAGAAAGAAAAATGGTTATTTAATAATAAAAAAAAATTATATACATTTTTTTTTAAGGTTTTAAAATCTCAGGTACAGTGCTAATATATAAACTTGTTTGCATTTCACATTAAAGATTTTTACTTTATACAATCTTTATATTTAATAAAGGATTTTCTATTTACAAATCTTTAAATAACAATTAATTTAAAATTATTTCTTACAGAACAAATAATATAAAAATATAAATGATAAAGAAAGATGTTCAATCGGATTAATAAAAAAAGAAGTTTGTCACAGACAAACATATGTGAAATTCTATGATATTAAGAAAGTTTCAAGTCTCTAGTTTCCAGTCTCTTCCTGATGTAGAAAAAGACTTAATAGCTAGTCATTCTAGCATTCAAAATTGATGAAAGTACAACGGTTTACTTATACCATGAATATGTTTACTTAAAATTTTACTCCACAATCCACATAACTTGCTGCAATCTATTTAATTCACATAATGGAAAAAGAAGAAAAGTTATTAACTTAAAGAAGGTAAGGTATTACTTAATGATGAAACTTTTTTTATTGTAGTTATATATACCTGATTTTTTTACAAAATACTACCTAAAGCTGTAATTATCATTCATGTTTTTAGGAGGATGTACACAAAGTAAGTTACAACTTGCTGGGAAATTGAAAAACATTGGTGTTAATGTTATTCCGGGAGAAAAGATATGTCTATCATTTAAAATTAAACTGATGTCATTTAAGGATGATGGACTAGGAGAACCGACTTGCAGCTAGATTTATGAATATAAAGATAATGAAATAACTATGTTGTTTATTTTATTGTGTCTGAATATAACAAATTGTTTAAAGAAAATTTCAATTCTTTTTTGACAGCTATGAATATAAGTCCTTTCAAAACGCATGCTGTGAATAATCACTTATAATCACTCAAGAGTTGCTCTCGGTAAGAAGAAATTGTTACATGTTCAAAAAACACTCAAGTTAGACATTTCAAGAACTTTAAATCTTGAACAGTTAAGCCAAGAAGATTCCTTCAATAAAATATCTAAGGAAGTTAAATGTAAAGCAAATGACATGAATATACTAATAGGAAAAATAAAATTAAAAATATTAATTTCCAATTGGAATCAAAAAATTCAGTTACTAACACTGGTTCCAAATTCTTGGTCTAACAAATCTATAGAAAAAGAATTTAGTATTACTAATTATATGGTGCAGATATCACGCAAACTGCTGCAGAAAATTTGTATTTTATCTTTCCCTGAAAAATAAAGGAAAGGAAATACCTCAAGAGACAGTAGATAAAATTATTGAAAAGGATTATCTTGAACTTATTGATATGCTTGTAGTAGGGCTAACAAGAATTGCATGATAGTAGGGCTAACATCATTGCCTTTTGTGTCCAGAAGATTTTATATTAAGACATTATCTTGAAAACGATTTATACTCTCAAGAAGATATTGATGAAGATGATGATATTGTATAGATTACAAACAATGGAAGACAACAGACCAATTTGAGATAGTAAGTCTAACAGAAATCAAAAGTAGCTTCATTAATACTCTAATAAATAAGTTACAAAAACTTATGGTTCATTCTTACATTGCAAAAAGTTAAGCTGCTTTTTTAAAGAAATTAGAAATGAATTAAGTTATTTTTCCAAAATAAAATCATAGGAATTAGTTTTTATTACATATCAAATAAGTCAAACAAGATAATCCAAAAGATATGCGACTGCAAAAACATTACCAGGCGGTCGCAGCACAATTTCATTCCAATAAGTAATTAAAAAATTGGAGCTAAAATTGTTTCTGAACAATTAGAGTACTCATTTGTTTTTAATTTTTCAACTGATGAGATTATTAAAGAGTCCTTGTTTAATATAAGCATTAGAGTGTTTGCATGTTTGATATATGATAATAATCCATGGATTGGACTAGTTGAGGATATTGATGTTGAAAATAAAGACTTGCAAGTTAGATTCATGCATCCATCTTACCCTTCAAGGTCATATTGATGGCCTTCTAGAGATGATGTCTGCTGGGTTCCATCAACTTTTTGTTAATGATTAATATTCCAACAGCTATCACAGGAAGACAATACAAAATCAGTGAAATTGATCACCAAAGTATTAAGCCAAGCAAACTTTAAACTAACTTGTTAAAGATTGATAAAACTGTTAAAGATGAAACTGTTAAAGATTGTTAATTCTTATTGCTTTATTTAAATTTTTGTTGCAACAAGTTAATTATTTTCTTTGTAATTTCGATATATTTTAGTTTAGTATTATAAAACTTTAAATGCAAATAAATCTGGTTTATAGAAGAAAATCCTTGCAGTTTTTTTTTATTATGGCATTTGTTTCATATAGAACATTAGAAAAAAATTTCAGAATCATATCTTTTAGGGATCTCAAGATAAACATTTTTTTGTAGAGGGTGTCAAAAAACTTACAAAAAGTTACGTCATTTTGAAATTGAATTTTCATATAGAAGTTTTAATTTTTATAGTGTTTTAGAAACCATTTTTGAGTTCTTCTCTCTAAAAAATAGTTAGGTACAGATTTTCACTGCAATTAGCTTAAAAAACAAATGGGACTAAAAAAAAGTCAAAAAAGATATTGGGACTGAGTATTGATATCTATGAAACCTTAATGAGTCATACATTAAAATTTGGAGTGAAGTTTTCTTTCATCTATTTAAACTTGTATTCCAAAAATCATAAAAATTCAAGATAGCATGGTGCTGAAAATATTTTGGGGGGTTAATTTGAGATGGAATAACCCACTCCTGTCTTGATAAAAAGTCTTCTCTTTATAATCACCAAGAACATGCAGCCAATCTTGAATCTGATCTCACTTCTGAAGCAGATTGGGGCTTGCAGTAGCTTGTGAATTATAACTCCAATAAAACTCTTTACTGCAAACAACTATTGCAATACTGTCGACATTCCTATATTAATGAATGGCAACCTTCTCACTGAGTCCTCTTTTTTACATCTTCTTGAATTATCGTTCACTAATAACCTCTCATGGAAACCATATATACAATCAATTACAGAGTTAGCATCTGCTAAAGTTGCTTCTCTTTACCGTGCTTGCAATTGTCTTACTTCTAATTCCATTCTCTACCTCTACAAATCTCTTATAAGAGATTTGATAAATAAATTTATCTCTATATGGAATATTGTTGTCATATTTAGACTGGTTCTTCTAATGATGTTCTTTCTCTTTTAGACAAGGTCCAAAATTCTATTTTAAGCATAGTTGGACCTATTTTATCTGCCAAGCTTGAGCCTCTTTCCCATCATCATAAAGTTGCATCTCTTTCTCTAGGAACTTTCAAAGGAACTATCATCTCTAGTTTCATCAACTAAAACTCATTCTTGCTTTGTCATTCAGCAAAGTCTTATTTTTTTACTGATCTGTCCCTGCATGCACTAATAATTTTTATTTGTTTAGTTTTTTCCCTTGCACTTCAACCCATTGGAACTCTCTCCCATCTTCATATTTTCCTGACTCATACAACCTACAACTTTTCAAGTCTTCTGTCTTCCATTTCTTTGCTCTTTCACTCTATTCTTATTTTCAGTAACTGCCAACTTAATAGTGGTTGCTTGCAGCTTTGTTGGGAGTGAGTTAGAATTTTTTTAAATATGTTTGTATCACTGTGATGCTAGTGCAATGTGCTGTAGCTGAGGGAAGCAATGTAATAAGTATGAAATGAAAGGTTGACTCAATGATCAGTAAAAGAGAAATAAAGAGGTTTTAAATTTCAGAGAGGTATGTCACAAATACTCTAAAAAAATATTATAATGACAGATGACATACATATTCCAGAAGGTTTAAAAAAAATACGAAGTGAGAAAATACAAAAAAAAGTTATATTTTTTCAAGTAAGCGCCAATCCATGATTAAGTTGTTTTGAACTTATTCAATGAAAACCATGAAAAAGTAAATAGTAAAAGAAAAATATTTATCTTCACATGCTAAGAATAATATCTTCACATGCTAAGAATAATATCTTCACATGCTAAGAATAATATCTTCACATGCTAAGAATAATATCTTCACATGCTAAGGGACATTTTTATTAGTAAAAACATTGGTGTTTATACAGCTGTTAAAAACCTATGCTGAAATCCGAAGATAGTGCAAAGTGATTTAAGCATTCTCTGAAGCAAGTAGTTTTCAATGATAAAAGTAACTTTAAAGTAATAAACAGAAAAAGTAAATTTCTTGTTTAAAAAATTTAGATCAGAAAAGTATAGCAATTGCTTTATTTTACCTAGGTTATAAGGTGTTGGTGGTAGTGTTAGTATTTGGCATTAACTTTAACGAAGTAGACATATGTAACATTTATAAAGGCTGAATCAACCAACACACCTATATAGAGATGCTAGAGAACTGCATGGTTCCATATGTAGACATGCTGATTGATTGAAAAAAGTTTCAACAAGATATTATGTTTGCTCACCAAGCTTGTACAGTCAAAGCATGGATAAAAAAAACAAAGTAGATTTATTGTTGTGGCTAACTCAATTACCAGATTTGCAAACAATTTGGCCATTCGGGCTTGCATTAACAAATTATTATTCTATTCTATAGAAATATTATTCTATAATTATTATAATTATTATTCTATAATTATTATAATTATGACCCAAATAAGTACAATAATGAGCACCATGTTTGTTGTTGTTTTGTTGTTTTAGAATGTCCTTCTTGTCCTTCTTGTCCTTCTTGTCATATTGTTTGATATCAAATCTCCCTAGTATTTATACTGTGTTGCATACGTTTGAGCCATAATGGATTATGTAAAACAAAAGAAAAAATCTTAACTGTTATCGTTTTTAGAAACTCTTGGATAGTAATGACTAAAATTCTTTCTTATTAAACATTTTTGGCTTTATAAATTTCCATTTAGTTTTATAGTAAATATTATTCTCAAACATATATAAATTTTTTTAGTTGGTATGTGAATTTTATAAAACATTAACAATATTAAATCTTCAACAGGCATATGGTATAGCAATTAAAAATATTAATTTTTCAACAAGCATATTTTATAACAAGCACATGGTAAAATTCCCATGATGTGGTCAAGATAACAGCTGGTGATTTTTGAAAAAAAAATCACTAGCTGCAATATACCAATGCTATTATTGTCTGATGAATGCTATTATTGTCTGATGATATGGCGATGTTTAGATGCAATTAGAAAAACAACACAAAAACTAGTTAACAAAGGTGGCTAATGGAGGAAATTTTACAGTTAATTTAAAAGTTAGCGGAGCAGTTAATAAATGGAGACTTAACAGCAGAATTAAATACCATTTAT
>NC_088923.1:47152500-47315000 GCF_038396675.1 Hydra vulgaris | reverse complement strand
AGTAAATTTTGTTTATAAAAGCTTGAACATAAAGTTTAGAAGAAAAAATCTTTGGTGTTATGATTTTATATATTTTTAAAATAAATTTTATTTTATATAAATATAAAAAATAAATATTTTACTGCGCTTATTTTTCTTGAAATCATTGTGTATATATGTGTATATATGTGTGTGTGTAATTAAAATTACTTCTTTTTATAGAGACATTTAAAACAACAAAATTGTTTATTTATTAGTTTCGAGACCACTAGACAGTCTCATCATTAGACTATTAAACTAAATATTTTTACAAAAAATATTTCAAAAAACTCAAGCCAACATTGCATTGACAATTTTTATTCTAATTAAAACACATCATTCGTTTTTAAAAAACTGTGTTTAAATATTGACCGTCATCTGAATTCATTCCCATTAGGTTGTGTAGGCCTGTTTGTTTGGTAAAAATAAACACTTAATCTCTCATCTTGAATCGAAAAGCTTACTTTCTGATCACCAATATGGATTTCGATCTTCTCGTTCTACAGCTGATTTGCTAACAGTAATAACCGATGGGTTTTATCGTGCACTAGATAGATGTGGAGAGGTTAAGGCTTTAGATGTGAGAATATCTTCCAGATATTCTCACATCTAAAGTGGCATTGTTCGCTGATGATACTACCATTTATTCTTGTCTTGAAAAGAAGCCAACACTCTCTGGTTGGAGGAATTTAAGCTTGAAAAGGATCACAGTGGCTGGTGAACTTTAATTCAGATTAAACCCAGTTTACAAACTTGCAATATTTTTTAATACAACATCACCAAGTATAGGTTATCTGTATGAAGCCTTAAAATAATTTTAGAGAAATATTTAGTTCCAAACTAGTCCAAATGTTTTCCGTTTTGCAGGTTTAAATAATATTGACCTTTAATTGATCTGCAAGTATGCACGTTGTAGAACAACAATTGTTTCAATGAAGAATACCATAAGCTGAAAAAAAAACTATGAATTTTGAACAAAATTATGAATGGAGAAAAGGACATCTACCGAGAGAAAACTATCTAGAGTTTTTGGAGTTAACTTGTTTTTTATATCAGACTTAATAAATGGTAAAGCTCATTTATGTGCTTAAAATTTTCTCCTTTAAAACTAGCTCAAACTTACCAAATATAAAAATGTTGGTTGTTTAGAGTTTGATTTATTTGTCTCCTTAATCTATATAAGAAGATTTGATAACCTGCTCAAACTCCAGTCCCGCTCCATTCAATGATGCAGCCTAATCCAGAGCTTAACTAAAAATAGTACCATATCTATGGTCATATTAAATACCAGGCTGAAAACAATTGGTTGTCATTTGTGTTGGAACTACCTATACTCGTTCTTTTTACAGAAATTGTTCTTGTATAAATGTCTTATAGCGGTACAATTATATGATATCTTAGGAGAACAAGAATTGAATTGCGCTTTTAGTATTTTGCAGAACCACGGCTGAAGGAAAATCTCTGTATGAAAGATTAATTGCACATTATTACAAGATCTATCCGTCAAGACTCTTTTATTAGACCTTTTTTTTGTTTTTTTGGTGCTTTGCACAAGGTGTCTGCTAGATCAGGCAAAACTCGGGGAATTTAGATTAGGGAAAATTAGGAAATAATCAAGGAAATTTGGTTAAATTTTAGAAAAATCAGGAAGAAATCTGGGAAAATGGCTCTTCATTAAACTTATGTAACTTAAGTAAGTTGTATATTGTGCACATATTATAAAATTTTATTCGGTATATAGTTTTTTGAACTTCTCTTGATACTTTAAATGTAAATTGTATTAATGTTTACATTTTTGCAATCGAAGAGCTCCAAAACAATAAGTCTAATTTTTCTGATGTTTATTGGTGACTAAGTTGTGACTATAGTTGGTAACATTGAATTAAATCAGGGTAAACAGGTAGTGGATCAGGGTAAAGGAAGAGAAATCCACTTTCAAATATTGATAGACACCCTGTTTGTAGTTAGATACCCCGTTTTTTTACAGAAGATGAGGAAAACTGGTCAAGTTTACAGAACACAAAAAAATTTGAGAGGGCATTGAGAGAAGTCAGTTATTTTTTATCTAATCATAGTTGAAGAATCATAATAAAAATAGTTGAATAAAAAAATAAAAATAAATAAAAACTAGTGCGTCAAGTGTATCAAAAAACTGGATTTTTATTTGAAAACATTTTTACTTTTTTTTGAAACATTGGCATGTTTATTGGGAACAAACGTTTATTGGGCAGTGTTTATTGGGAACAAACGTTTATTGGGCAGTGTTTATTGGGAACAAACGTTTGCGCTGAGATGACTTTTTTTTAGGGAATTCTGGTTTTTACAAAAATTTTAAATTACACTTACGAAATATTCAGAAATTTATTTTGCAATATACCATTTTTTATTGAAATATATTATTTAAGTAACTTACTATGATATATAGTTTATCAAAAATTAAAGACCAATAAAAAAATTTTTAAATACAAAAAGTACAAAATTATAAACCAAAAGAATTTTTTTTAAATACCAAGTTTAAAAGGAACAAAACCCAAAATTGTTTTTGCTGTTATTTACGCTTTTGTTATTCTTTGTTGTGCTTGTTACCAACAATTCTTTATTGCTGTCGTTATCAATAATTTTTTGTCGCGTTTGTTACTAATTCTTTGTTGCGCTTGTTAAAAACAAGCGTCCAAAAACTGTGTATTTTTTTTAATGTTTTTATTTTAATGCTATGCTTTATTATTTTGTAACCTTTTAAAGTTTGTTCTGATTTAAAATTCCAAATAAATTTAATTTTATAACTAGGTTTTGTTTCGGCTTTAAAAGTATTTCAACTTTTTCAACAATGCACAGAAAAAAACAAACAGAAAATTTGCTTGTAGCTTTTAGTATTAAATGTAAATTTATAGTATTTTAACGAATGGTCGCATTTTACAGGCGCCTTTTTATGATAATCATACTTAAAAATATGTTTTTAATTTTCTTCTTGTGCCCATATATTGTGCACAATATGTTGTATATATGTTATAACATAAGTCCTACATCAACCCAGGGGCGGATCAAGACCATCTAGTAAAGGAGGGGATACGATTTTTAGGTTTTTTGATTCCAGACCGTCTAGTAAAGAAGAAGGCAATTTTTAGGTTTAATGTTTTGTAAGCAGGCAAGCTCACAACTTTTTTGGTTAATTTTTTTATGTTACAACTACGTCATTTAATGACAGTACGATTATCTTTTTTTTTTTTTTCTTTTTATTTTTTTTTTTTTTTTTTTTTAATTAAAAATTTTGATTAAATTTTCATATCACTTTTAAACAGCCTTCCAAATTTTTTTTTCAAACAACAGGCTTTTTTTCAAACAACAGGATTCGTTATTTATATAAATTTATCCATCGTCACCAAAATATCTAAGGGCTCCATCGTCATTCTCGTTATCTCTTTCCCGAATGTATTCGCCCCTGCATGAAACCCTTCAATAATGGTATTTTTACTTTTAAGAATATACAACGATATTCTTAAAATTACAAGTTTAAGATTATGACGTAATGGTTTAGTAACGTTTAGTACAACGACAAAAAAACATACTTTTTTTACTCAACAAGTATGTTTTTTTATTTGAGGTTTGTTGTTGTTTTTTTCTGTTTTTTATTTTTCTTTTAATTAAAATTGTTTTTTTAATAAAAAGTAATTTAACCAATTGCATTAAATTTCAGTAAAAAGTAATTTATTTATCGTATGACAAAAAAAAAATTTATAATCGATTTGAAATCGATCGATTCTTTAAGATTTTTGTTAAATCTCTTACAAGTTAATTTTAACGATTATTTGTAATACCCGATGTGATGATTATGATTACTTGTAAAACGAGCAAGTAATCAACGATTATTATCGTTTTTCGCAAATTATGTAAGCTTTTCTAATTTCCGGTTTATATTTTTATGAATACTTTAAAAAGAAATAATCACTTGAAAACATCTTTAAAATTTGATTCAACTAAATTTAGTAGAATTAAATTTTGAAAATTTTGTAATGTTGTTTATTAAAATATGCTTTTAGGTTAATATAATTAATAATAATAATACGCATCAACCTAAATGGTCTAAATTATTTACGTTTTATGATTACGTTAACGTCCATAATCAATCATTAAAATTTGCCTATTTAGAAACTGTATTTAAGGTGTTCTTAAGGCGATTTTTTAATTTTTTGGATTCTTTTATTTGGAATTACCATGACCAAAGTCAGCGTATTATGACAAAACAAGAGCTTTAGATGTTATAATTTATTTTGCTTTAGGTTTTTATGTTTAAAAAAAAAATTTCGTTTTTTTTATATAATTTAAACTATCTCTAATAGTATATTTTTTATTTTTAGTGATATTTTTTAGTATATTTTTTAGTATAATTTTTTAGTATGTTTTTTTAGTGATATTTTTAGTATAATTTTTATATAATTTACTATCTCTAATAGTGAACCTAAAGAACACCATTTTAAAGAACACCAAGAACACCATTTTCGAGTCTTTAGATCAATTTTGCTCGACAGCGTTAACTTGATTTTAGTTAAAACTTTTGAAAAAGTGCGTTAACCCACTATATATCCTAGTTCTAATCTGTTCTGGTACATGTTAGTTAAATATACTTGTCAAAAATTCTTTAAATGCTATAATATAAAAAAAATTGATTGGCAAGTTCTTCCAAAAAAAATTTAATAGGTATGTGATATGAAATTTTTTAATTAATCAAACACTAGATTGTTATATATCATTAGAAAGGCCTCGAAAACAGTATTTTAAAGGTGAAAAATTATCAAAATCAAACAACTTTACAAAAATTATAGCGTTTTAAGTACTAAATTTTTTATATGGATTTGTTGAAGAAACCGTGACCAAATTTTAAGTTTTACTTAACTTAACTTACAGAGAGGTTTTAAACAACAATAAATTCATTATAAACAAAATTTTACAAGAAATATTTCCGTGCAGAATTAAAGTTAAACTCTTCTAGTACCAAAAAAAATCTATGTTGAATTTTTTTGGGTAATATAATAATCTATAATAACACAGCAAAACATGTTTATATCATACCACTCATAAAAATACAGAAAAAAGCGAAGAAAACAGATTTACGCGTACCTAATTATAAAGTAGCTATTTTAAGAAAACCAAATTATCACACTATTATTGATACTTATTTTCAAAAATGATTTTTTTGAAAATTTCTTTACAAATTGAGTGTTTAAGTGAACAAACTGGTTATTTCAGTTGTTGAATCGCAGTCTGTTAATGAGTTTAAATCGAAAATAGACAAGCTATGTTTTGCAAAATTAATTATTGGTTTTAGTTAAGTTGTCTTGTAAAACCTGTTATTGAGTCTGTCATAGCATTGACTTGGCGTTGACCCTAAACAGAAAAATATATTATTATTAAATACATTAATTCTATCAATTTTCACAAAAATTTTTTTACGAATTCCGATCAAAAAGGCGCTTATATTAAATAAAAACTTCCAATACACGATCATAATAGTCTGTGAATTATGAAGAGACGAAAAAAAATTTGCGTTTTCATATAATATATAATGCTTGAAGCGAAAAAACCCAGACCGAAGCTTCTTTTTTTTCTTCTTAAAAATCTTCTTAAAATCACAAACGCTTGTCCAAATTTGAATAAGATTTTAAATAAATACGTTTTTTAGTTAAAATGAACATCATAGTCTGATAATATGATCTGTTCTGATTGTTTATTGGCAACTTTTTTTAATTATAACCTCTTTCTTGGTCGGAATTCTAGTATTTTTTGTGAAAATTGATAGAAATATTATATTTTGACAATTATATATAGTTAATATACGTAAGAACCGATTAGAACTAGGATCTATAGTGGGTTAAGGCACTTTTTCAAAAGATTTTAACTAAGTTCATGTTAACGCCGATGAGCGAAATTGATCTAAAGACTCCAAAATAATGTTCTTTCCATTCACTATTAGGGGCAGTAAAAAGGTTTTGAAAATTATATGAAAAAAGAAAAAGTTTCTTTAAATATTAAAAAAAAACCTGAAGCAAAAAAAACTAAAACATCTAAAGCTCTTGTGTAGACATAATAAAAGACTGCTATCAAATGTTCATATATTTGTGGAAAGTAATATGTGGAAACCATGCTAATTCCAAATAAAAGAATTCGAATTATTTGTTAATCGCCTAAACTACACCGAGCATGCATTTTTATTTTATGTTAATGCAAAATTTTAAAATTTCAATCGCTTTAATTTTTTTCGTATTGTGATAATTTAGAGACCTGATCATTTAATGGAAATAAATCGTCAGCAAATTATCAAACAGAGGCTGTAATATTTAAAAATCGCTTTAACTACACCGAGAACGCATGATGCGTTTGACCTCAAATTCAAACTTTTTGTTAAATTATCCTTAAATTTAAACTTTTTGCTATAAAGAAGGAACTGCGAGTAAAAATTGTTATTTAAGGCGCCATTCCAAGCAGCATGTATTAAAAACAGTTGCTGCCAGGTGTTATGGATATGTTATATTTGTAGACGGATAAAATAGATTAAAGGGCGTTTCTTTTTAACGCAACGTCGTTTTAAACAATAACGTGCTATTAAAGTTTCGAAAAAAGATAAGATGTCTAATAAACGATTTAGACAGTTTAAGCTCTCACCAGTCGATCTTTTGAAACAATTTGTAAAATATAATCAATAAAAATTTTTTTTTTTAATTTAAAACTTCAGTTAAAAATTTTTTTTTTTTTTTTTTTGAGATTTCTATTTTGTTACATTTTGCTTTTTTTTGTGCTTAATAACGAGATTCTTTTTTTTTTTTCCTTATCTCTTTTCCTACTGATAAATATTGTATGTATAGTGTCATATGCGGTTTTGTAATTTTTAAATAATTTAGTCATTGTGGGTAGATGTGCTGCTTTTTTTTTATGTAACAAGTTAAAGCGATCAACGGTTAAAATAAGAAGAAAAAAAATTCGTACTTGAATCACGCAGAAGTAAATATAAAAAAGTTTTTACTTTGAGAATTTCCCTACTTTACTTAAAAACGTAAACGATATCGATATCTTAATAATTTTCTTTTGTTCATTTATTATTACCTTTTTTGTTCACATTAAAAACTTAAATTTTTACGCTCTCTAAATTTTTCTTTTGCAAGTTTTTTTTTATATGTTTTTAGAATATAAAGTTTTTTTATTAATATAGTTTTCCGAGGTTACCTTACCAGAATGAGCGTTAGTACTATCAGGACGAACGTCAATGTTTTACAAAATAGTGGGAATGACAAAAGCAAAGAATATATTGGAAACCTATCTAGTTCGGTATTAAATTTATTTCAATATTCGATTTTTTTTTTTTTAATCATTTTAGTTGATCATTAGAATCATAAACATCAGGCATTATTTGTTTTGAATCCAAGTGGTAACGTTTAAATTGTTGATGTCAAAAATTGAATGTATTTTAGCGTTTTTCTTTTATTATTAAATTTAGCGCGGTCTATTAAACTATGACAAACTAACCGTAAAGTAAACTTTACGGTTAGTTTGTCATAGTTTAATAGATTTTTTAGTTTTTATAATATTTCTGAAGGTAAATAGTTTTAATGAAACACAAAGAACGTTGATTAATTCTAAACAAACTTGGGTAAATAAAAATGAATTAGTTAATTGTTTTGTAAAAGCAAATGAATTGGCTGTCGCTTATTAACTGTTAGGTTTACTTCAAAATTCGTTCACTGTTTAGTAATCGCTACCTTTAAGTTTCTCTTACGGACTTAACCGAATAAATCCATGTTGATTTAACAACTCGTACATGTTTAATAAAATATAAACTTATTAACATAATCGGATTGGTTAATTCATGTTGTGGTGCCAGTGTGCTTTTTTGTTTGAGTTCTTTTTTTGTTAGATATCTTATATCGTACATCCATTTCTCTTAGCTCATTGACTTGACTGTTTCTGCATGTCTACCCATCTTCACAGACCATCACTTGCTCTACTAACAGCGTCATACTCTTTCGTTTTTTTATTGCATTCTGTTTACTAAAAGCACAAAAGGTTTTTTAGAAAGAACTTTAAAAATTAGTATTAAAATTACAAGTAAAAGTTCTAGTACAATTCAAGTTTGCTTTTAATGTCCCAAGAGAATGACACAAGAGAATAATTATTATCTCTTGTAGTAGTATTTTCTTAAATTTAAGTGAAGGTACTAACAATGTAGTTATTAATATTTTTATTGTAGTAGTGGTTAACTTAGCATTAAAAATGTTATAAAAGTTTATTTAATAATTCTTATTATTGTTCAAATCGCAAATATTCCATAAAAAATCAAGCTATTTTATTGTTATGTTGATTGCTTTTAAAAATAATCTATTTTATATTGCTTTATTTGTTTATTATTTTACCTTATTTGTTTTGTCTTTATTATCTTTGATGCCACGTGGAGATTAAAAAAAGAACTTTACATAATTTCACGAGTAAAATTAAATAGTTTTTTTAATACCGTTTTTGGGATACAAAGTTATTTATTATTATCTAAAATTGTCTGCACATTCCAAACTAATCAATAATTAGTCAATTTGTAATAAGTAATGAATGAAAAAAGACGATAAGCTGCAAATTGACGATATCCGGCTGAAACATTGTACTTATCGTGTTCATAATATAATTTTTTTTTTATTCTAAGACTTTTAATAAACAATTAATTTTTGATCAATTATGTCATCTTGTTATACAAATGAAGAAACAGTTAAGCTTTTTAATTTTATACGCGTGAAACGTGAGTATGCAAAAAATGTTTTGTGTACTAAATCAATCAAATATTTTTTCTATTGTTCAGCGTGAAATCAAAATTTTTTTCTTGTGTGGTTTTATTCTTTATGTAACCTAGTAAAGTATACTTTAAAGTTTGGAGATGTAACAATACTACTTTTCTTTTAAATAAAAAAAAAATACTTTCATTGTAATTATTGAGTTTAATTAGCAGCTTTCGGGTTGCACTTTTTTTTATTTATGATTAAAATAAAGCTATCCAGGAAAGATTTGAAGTCACTATTAAATAAAAAAACATAATTCATATAATTTTGACTTCCATTGTCACCTGCTTTTTAGGGACGTCGAAAAAAATGTATGACATTTATATTTATATATGGGTATTTGAAAATGTTGAAGAAGATTAAAAATCATTTTGGAATGAATGGAAATTGTGAATTGGAAACAATTATTATTTTAAGGGAAGGAAGGGGGGGGAGGTGCTTGAAATTGTTAAAAACAACCACTATGTTTAGAGAGGGTGCTTGAAGTTGTTAAAAATAACCATTTATTTTAGGGGTGTTGCTTGAACTTGTTAAAAACAACCAATATTTTTAGGGGAAGGGGGTGCTTAAAAATGTTAAAAAGAGTTTTGTGCAACTAATCAATTTTTTTAATAGTGTTTTCATTATCGTAATGTTTTTGTATGTCTTATAAAACTCTTTGATTTTCGGCAAGTATTCAAAAAACCGGAAAACAAAATGGCTTTCGCGCCTTTAAAATTTTAATACTATTTTTATTACTTAATTTTATTATTAACTTTTATTTTTATCTTGTGTTAAAATTGAATTAAAGGATGAAAAAATATATTAAATAAAACTATTTATAGTGATGCTTCATGAAATGTTGCGAGCAGCCATTTTACTTTTAATTTGCTTTGAATATTACTCTATTAAAATATTACTTACAAAATTAAATCTTCATTTATAAGCATTTATTTGTACACCCTTTTGCTGATAAAACTGCTTTACTTTTTGAACAAAAGCTGTAATGTGTTGAAATAGCATTTGCGTCTACTACATCGCAATTAGTGGCGGAAACATCTTTAAAATCTATTTTAATTTTAATAATTAATCAGTTCTCTTTTTTCCGTCGTTTCTAAATAAAAAATCAATTCCGTTGTTTTCATTGTTCTGATTAGTTCTTTTTCTTTTTTTTTGTCTGATTGGCTCTTTTTGTTTAATTATTTGAATTTAATTATTTAATTATTTGAATTATACATCATATTACACTTAAATACTAAAGAACTATTGACGCCCCTTTTTTAATGATGTACAGTTTATAATTGTGGTTTCCGCTATTTGACCTCTCTATGTAAAAATATCCTAAAAAAATTTCTATTACTTTTTATATAAGAAAAACATTTTATAATCTTTGAAATAGATTTAGATAAGTTAAATAAATTATAAAAATTTGTTGACAATAGTTTTATTTTTTTCAAAGAAAAATTTGTTTGAAATAAATCTATAAAAAGTCGAAATCAATACAAATCTCAGTATTTAATTTAAGGAAGTGACCAAAAACTAATATTGCTTAACTATAAGCGTTCAAATATTGATTGGTCGATAAAAGTGGTTTGTTTAAAAAAAATTCCAAATCTTCAATTGTAACGTAATTGAATGTTAGGTTTATTGTTTTGTGTTGACGTCAATAATGAACAACAAAACGCTGAATTATGTTGAATTAAGTCGCAAATGTTAATGTTTGTTTTTATTTTTTCATCAAAATTCTTTATTTGATGAAAGGAATAAAAGAGCTTGTAATTTAGTAGGGCTTGTACTCGTGTACTATTTGCATGAAATATTAAAATGAATGAATATCAAATATATTTTGATGACGTTCCGGCTGATAACTCTTCCAAAGTTGAAATTTTAAATGGAGTTCGATATCCACTTAACAAAGAAGTCGCAAAACTGCTCAGAAATTTGGAACTTGTTGACGAGTTGAGGGTATAAAATAGTTTTTTTGTGTTTCAAACTACAATTTTTAACGTTTTGCTAATCAATTTGCACTCAACCGGTTATCATTGAGTTATCAAGTCTAATTAACTAAAAAGGCTCTATTATACAAATTCTTTTTTTCTACGTAAAGTTATTTATTGTTCTAACTTTAACTAGAATCTTGTACCATTATAATTCAAGATTTGATAGCTTAAAACATTTCTATCGTTTCATTTATTCGATGAATCCTATTATAATTTTTCTATCGTTTTCGTCTTTTGTGTGGTGTTGAAAACTCGCACATGTTTCTTTTTTTTTTTAACCGCCAATATTTCACCAATAAAAAATTAATCGATTAACACATTTTTAGCTTTTGTTTTTTTTAATATAAAAATTTGTTGTTGTTGTAGGGTTTAGCAAAGCATCCCGGAAAAGAAAATGCGCTTCAAAAAAATAAACTTACGAAAGTAAACTCCGACTATAATACTTTGCAAATGAAGGAAACATTAAGAAGGGAAACTTTAAAAAATGAAGCCAACGAATCTATAAACCGAAAGGTATATTATTTATACATAAATACTTTTTCTAGATTAGCACTGATGGTCAGGCTTGATGTTTAACTTGATTTTTTAAGCTGAATTTGCTATTACCTTTTTTTAATATTATTTTTATATAATTTCTTTATAAATAGTTATAAATTCTTTTTTTGTTTCTGATAATTCTTTCCAGCCGTCAAGCTACTGTTTATATATAAATTCTTTTTCTTCAAAAACACTTTTTTTTTTTCAAATAAAGAGTTTAATTTTAAATTAGTCTCATTTAAAAACGATGTAATAAAAATCATAATTTGATTTATTAAATATTTAAAAAATGATAATAGTACAAATTGTTCATATGTTTTGTTAATGTTATGTATGTTTGAAATCGTATGTTTAACACTTTGTTTATCCTTGATCGCTTTCGATGCAAATACATTTACTGTAAAAATTGTAGAAATGTATGCAAAGGATACCTCATACGGTAAAAATAAAAATGATGTCTAGCTCATGTAGAGGAAAGCAGACAATTGTGGCATTTAAAATACTTAAAATGGTGTATCTCACTTTTTAAAATAATTAACTTCATTTAATATGCTTTAGGTTACTCGTAGCAAGTCACGTGCAGTACAAGAACCAATCATCCGAAATTTTACATCTTCTTCAGTTTCTGGTTGGTGTCGTGTAGATTGTTATGAACGGCAGCATCACGTTGCAACTTTTCGTATGGATGAGCCAGTTATTTGTATTGATGGAATTCATCCAGTGTCCGATAAACATCGCATATCGTTTGCTGGGTTGCCAACTCGCTCGGAAGATTTAAAAGTCCTTAAAGTTAAAAGTTGCATCGGAAAGGTAGGGAAACTATAGCAACTAGATTTTGTAAACATTTGTATTTATACTTTTTTTTAGTGAAGTATTTGGGAGTGAATTGTTTATTTTGGAATTGAATTGTATTGAAATTATGTGTTTATTTTGGTGTTGAAGTATTTGAAAGTTACATGTTTATTTTGCTGTTTAAGTATTTGGAAATTATGTAGTTATTTTTAAGTTGACGTCTGATCTGCAATCTGATCTGATCAAACAGCAGTCTAATAATTAAATATAATTAACCTTTTTTAATTTTAGGGGGTTCAACTTCATCAGGATGAGCGGCAAAATCTTTGGGCAACGCGTCTAGGTAAAAATCCAATTTTTGTTCGTGGTCATACGCTTTGTCCTGAGCTTGTTAAACTTAATGGTAAACTTACCCAAGGTGTTCCAATGAAAGTTCTTGATACATCAGCGTTTAAAGAATACATGAAAAAAGAATGCGAAACAAGCGGTTTAGTTGATGACGAGCTACGAGATAAAATTATGTCACGCTTAAAGGTGAACTTTTTTTTTTTTTAATTTCTTTATTTAGTCTTCGTGACAACTGACATGTTTTTATGAAATGGTAACGATGAGTTTTAAATTAAATAATTAGCGATGTTGAATAAAGATAACACTTAATTTTGGTATACTAATAAAAAAAATTTGCATAGTGTATAGAAATAATAATTGATTTTGCTTAACTTATGCAAAACTTTGCATTATTTATGTAAATCATAAGCGACGCTTTAAGTTTACTTTAAAAGTAATACACGTGATCGGGTATTTCCTTGGACAGTATCTTGGGCGACGATCTTTTTTGTTTTTATTATTATTATTTTTTATATTTGTTTTTAATTTTATATTTATTATTACTTTATATTTATTTTTATTTATTATTTTATATTTATTTTTAATATTTTATATTTATTTTTATTATTTTATATTTATTTTTATTATTTTATATTTACTTTAATTTTATATTTATTATTTTATATTTATTTTTATTATTTTATATTTATTTTATCTTCATATTTTTATATTTTATTTGATAAAAAACTATTATAATGTATTTATAATCAAAATAAAGGTTTGTATGAGTTTTATTAAAGACACTGTCGTCGATGAAGAAACACCTTGTTGGTTTGAAGTTTGGCTCATCAAGGTCAATGAAACCGTCAATAGTAAGTTATAATAATGAATACTTAACCAATACTTTTTTTATAAAACCTAAAATGCATTCCTTTATTGCGTCATCTGAGACTATTTTACAATTTAATTTTTTGTAATGGTAAATTTTTAACCATTACAAAGAATTATTATTATCGACGGTAATCATAATTCTTGAAATTTACATATGCTTAAAAAACACTTTGAATAATTGAGTCTATTCTCTAATTTCATTTTATGTTCATTTTCATTTTGGTGCAAAATTAATATAAATATATAACATTTTCTTTATAAAATATGTATCGTGCTTAAAAGTGTTTTTAGCATTACAATCAAGACAAATGACAAAAATTTATTGTGAAAAGAGGGAAGGAGAATCAAAACTTTTTTGCATATTTATGGAGGACTTTACGACTAATTAAAAAAGTCTTTTTTCAGAATACCTCGATAATTACAAAAAAAAAAAAGACCAAAAAGAAGAAAAACGAATGTCAGGGAATTTTACGAATTCGCCCTTGATGAAAGCACGAATTCCACCAATAAGGAGGGCAAAAAGTGGGGATACCCTTAAAACTACAGAGCGAAGGGTGCGCAGCCAATCAGGAATTAATGAAAAACCCCAGCCTTGTTCAAAAATAGAAACTAAACCTTTACATGCAGAGGATCCAATAAACAAAAAAGAAAAAACGCTAGAAAGAGTAAGCAATACTACATCGATAAATAATAGCGATAAATTGTCGTCACAAAATACATTACGTCGAGAAAAGAGCTTGGATGTTCGTTTGGAGCAACGTTTGTTAAGTCAAAATAATATTAAAGAAAACATTAATACTATAGAGAAAAACAAAATAAACGCAGACAATGTTTCGGCACTAGACCACGAACAGTCTTTAACAAGAAAAAATACGGGTAAAATTGATCTATCTTTAACGAACAAAATAGTGCGTAATTCGGACAAGCAAGGTGACATAAACCAATCCACTCTTACCTCCATCTCTAGCTTAAATCCACCTGAAACGAAACCATACCAAACTCCAACAGACGGAATGAGTTATCGACAAGTATTTGGTTTACAATCTTCGGACTATTTATTTTACGTCACACCGCCAAGCAATGTACATCGCCGTCGTTTTTCAGACTCGGATACTGAATCTATGCAGAATTTTGCTCTTCGTTCAGTTCCTCAAGATGACGGTCGGAACAAACTGCTTCAAAATATTCAACCTAAAAAATGGATCAAAAAAGTACGGAGAAAATCTGAAGACAATCCAAAACGAAAACTTACCTTAACAACTTCAAATAAGTAGACGGGGGCGTAGTATTTTGTATTGATACAATAAATTATATATGTGTGTGTATATATATATATATATATATATATATATATATATATATATATATATATATATATATATATATATATATATATATATATATATATATATATATATATATGACAATGCAGCTTCATTATAATAAGTTTTATTTTTAAATGTTTGTAACTTTTATCAAATGATTATTTTAGATATATTTTTTTAGAAATATTCAGAATCAAAAAATATTAAACTTTTTAAATTTACTTTTAAATGTTTAGTTATTTTAATTATTAAACGAATTTTTTTATTTTTTTATTCTTAAATTAAAATTTAACAAGCAAAATCATCATATAAAAATAAAGTTTTAGCTCTAAACTCTAATGAAGTGGTGCAGCAACAGGCACAACTATGGTGACGTAATTCGAGACACACAGTGTGTATTGAATAGCTTTGAAAACGCTTTTAAAATCGACTTTTACAAATGTTAGTTAAGTTTGCATTAAGTTCGCTGGTAACCCACTCCAGTTATTAACAACTCAATTAGTAAAAAAATTGTCCCGTTCGTTGGCAGATTTTCACAATTTGGCGTGTAAGTAGTTGATTATGTCCACTCTGACAGCGATTGCTCATATACTTGCGAAAACTACGAAATCGACTTTTTTCCATTTCTAATTTTATACTGTTGAATCAGTTCGCCCCCCTTTTTCGTTGTTCTCTAGAATGGTTAGATTAAGTATGGTCAGTCATGGCTACTGTTATTATACGGCCTGTTGCATAGAATGGTTAGATTAAGTATGGTCAGTCATGGCCTACTGTTATTATACGGCCTGTTGCATAGAATGGTTAGATTAAGTATGGTCAGTCATGGCCTACTGTTATCATACGGCCTGATTTGTTGCATTTTCCGTAAAAAATTAGGAGGCTAGTTTTTTTACGGCTTGTTTTTAAATTTTAAATTATGTATGAAAGGTTTTATTAACAACAACAACAATAACAATATATTTACCAGAGAATATTATACTAAGGTGTTGAATAAAATATTGAATGATAATATTGTAACAATTACTATATAAATATTTGTATGCATGCATCGGCTCATGCTTTTATTGTCATTTAATATGTAATGTATTCTGAACTGATTAATATGTGAATATATTCTGACTAATTTCCTGTTTCATTATATTTCATAAGAGAGTGGAATAATGAAAAAGACACACAGACTGTCTATTTTTATTACAGTATATAGTCGAACTGGTTTTTATGCAATGTTATTTAAGTTGAGATAATTCCAATAATAAATGTAAGTGAACTTTATATTTATAAATAACTTACATTTTTTTGATTCGTTTTAGTAATAAAATGGTTAATAAATGTGTTATTACAAACTGTAAAACTGGTTACTCTAATGGTCCAAAAAAGTCAACATTTCATTTTCCTGAAGAATTTGATTTGTGAGAACGATGGATATACGTTGTTAATAGAAAAGATTGGGTTCCATCAAAATATTCAGCTATTTGTGTGAACCATTTTGATGACAAATTTATTAATTACAAAAAAGATGCACCTTGAAATGGAATCTTCTTCCAGTTACAACTATTCAAACCGATGAAATAAGTGGATCGTCAACTCTAAGAGTTCCAAAGTTGCCCCGAAAAGAACCAACTTTGAGATATTTATGAAAAGATGAGTTTGAAGATTTTCAAAGTGTTGATAAAATAATTAATCTTGATTCTTTGACAGAACAACATTCTCCGCCAGGCTTTACATTTAAAAAATTTCATGATAGTGTTGTTTATTATAAACTATGTTTTGATGAAAAATTAGGCATGAAAAATTATCATATTTCTTTACCTGAATGGTTTTGTAGTGGTCATAATTGCAAATTAACAAACTGTATATATATATATATATATATATATATATATATATATATATATATATATATATATATATATATATATATATATATATATATATATATATATATATATATATATATATATATATAGGGTTGCAAGATGCGCAGTCGCCCAAAGAAGTACATAGAAAAGCCAAAAGGAGGACAAATGAGGACATATTTCATTTTAGTAATACCTAATAATATAAGATTTTAAGGCGCTAATATCTTTTTTTATGGAGGTGGAGGATGGGGGTCCAAGACATGATATGCAATCTAATGATTTCACCAGTTGATCAACAGTGTGTAGGCCAATTACCTGGTTTATGACTGCCTCAGTTTTTGTTTTAGAACATGCGATGTTTTTTGCAATTTCCGAATCTTCAAATAACCTGTGCATTAAACCAGCTGTGCAGGCCGTCGAGCTGTAAGACTGATGGTTACAAACTCTATGAAATGCTAAAGCTGCTTCAGCTGCGTGGGCTTTTTGCAATATCTTTGAGTTTTTAGGTTGAGGACGTCAACTTATTCGATGACGCTGACACTTTGATTATGTTTTTATGTTTTTCGCTGCTAACATGGCGCTCTAAGTCAGTTGCTCCTTTGTTAGCGACGGACAAGTAACTATCACAAATTGCACACTTTGTTTCATTCTCGTTGCAGCCTTCAGCAAAGCATGAATACTTTGTTATCATAGTACTTGAGAATTTGCATTATCTCTTTGTAGAAAATTAAGTCATTTTTATGAAAAAGTTGCAATTTAATATAAGTGTTGTTGTTGCTATAAGAGCGTAAGCAAAAACTGGCATAAGCAAAATGTGCTGATTTAAAAACGTATTAATTAAAATAGAATAGATCAATAATTTTTTTAAGTTTTTTTAATTCCTTTGCCGTTCTATAGAACAATAAAACAACTCGAAAATGACCACATGATCATGGTGGCCCTTTCACTGTAAATATATTGCCCATGAACTATTTTCCAATGGGTCAGTTTTAAATTTAAAACTTAAATTACTATTATTTTTTTTAAAACGACAAAAAGTTAAGATCTTAAATTTATTAGTGATTTTTTATTTATTTAAGTTTAAATTTTACTTTATTGTCAAAATTAAGACCATTCTATTTTTTTGGTGTTCTTTTTTCAGAAAACACCCTTCTTTTGCATACATATGAAAGTAAAAAAGTTTATTGGTTCCTGTAAGTTATCTATTAGAACATATTCATATAAAAACGTACCCTACATAATAAAGTAGATCCGTCCTGCTAGAGCTTCTATCGCTAGAGATGTACTCTATATAATAGGGTATAATAACCTTTAGCTATAGAAAAAAGTTACGCCAAGAACATTTTTATTCATTTACCAGAAATTTTGAGTTAAAGACAAAAACTATTGTTCTTTCAAAGTCAATACCCTAATAAACCCATATAATCCAATATGAAAAATGCATTTTTTAATTGTAACAAGCAAAAGCAACTGTAATGCGACGCGCTGGTGCTGTGCCTAGTGCTACGCGCTGTAACTTATAGCCAAGATTATTGAATTCATTTCTCACTAAAGTAGAGATTGCGACTAATATTTCAGCTAATCAAGCTGATTAAATTGACCCAATCAGCTTCAAGCTGCTTGGATCAATTTAATCAGCTTGAGATTAAGAGAGATGGTGATAGTTGTCGTAGATGAATTACTCCATAATTGAAGTATATATATATATAAAAAATATGTAAGAATTTGTTTGATGAAAAATGGTGACATAATTTAAACATGTATATAAAAATTTTTAAATCAAGTTTGCTAAAAATTGTTGCTTTCCATATATGTTGCTGTCAGGATTTATTTATAAGACGACTAGGCCGCAGCATAGGACTCACAATTTAGGGTGATCCAAAACGGATTTGAATTTTTTTTAATTTCCTAGAGAATTACTTAAAAAATGACTTTCATGGTTGTAATGATTGTATACAACAATTCCAATTCCAACAAATAATTGTCCAATTACGAATGTTTTATAAAACTTTATTTGCACAATCATTATCGATTGAAAAGCTATAACTTCCTTGGAGTTTAATTCCGCACGTAGAAATTCTCAAATGAATGTATATAAAAGCCATAGCGCTAAACTAATAATAATATTTAAATAATTGTAATATGACTGTTTGTTTTATTTGTTTATTTTGTTAAAGTGTCACTTCAGTGACTAATTTTTAACTATATTAGCGACAACTAATTTTACAGTAACCTATAAGCAAACCAAATTTTATAAATTATAAATAAATTGTTGAATTTTAATATTATGGATAAATAAATAGATAAAAAAAAATCTTTAATTATTACATAGTGATGCATTGTTAAATAAAAACTGAATTTTGTAATAATATATGTCAATAAATATTTTCAATATATGTCAATGAATGTTACTCAATATATATCGTTGAATATTACTCAAGAATTGGAGGATGTTGATGATGATGAAGTAGATGATAGAGCAGTAACAGAAAAGAAAGTAAAAGATAGAGAAGTGTTTATTAAGTTTGATCCATCATCAAAAAGATCTTCAGAATGGGTTTTAAGAGCAGGTCAAATGATACTTTTACGGCGAATTAAATTCACTGTCACGGAGTCGTTGGTGAAAACCGAACAAATGTTTTTATTGGTAAAAATAGTCAACTTATTATCAATTGTATTTATCTATATAATTATTTTTATTTATATAATATACATAATCGTATTTATTTATATAATTATAAATAGTATACAAATGTAATAGTATACATATTTGAATAGGAAAAGCTTCAAGTACTGGGCATACAAAATAGTACATGTTAAAACATCATCACAAATTGTTAAAGCTCGCTTTGATAAAGAATCAGCAAATAGCAAAAAAGAAAGAAAAAATACTGAAAGTTATAAGCCTATTTTACAAGATACCTATATAGATGTTGTAGAAAAACAGGTAGTTATGCCGAAGCAAGCACGATAGCTTCTTTAACGTTGTTTAAACAAAATGCCTGAGCATGGTCGGTTAGCCTGCATAGCGCATATTTTAAATTTAATAACGAAAAGAGCACATGATCATGGTGGACCAAACATGAGGAAAGCTCGTGATTTGACTGGTCCACTGCGTACGCACGCATTATTTTTTTAAAAACCAACCAAATTATTCCAATGCTCTCGAACGTACTCTCTGTCTTTAAACCCCCCTTCCATTGTAAATTTGTACGTTTAAGGGTAACACCCTCCCCCTTTACCTGCGTTCGTACTTTTGGAAGAATCCTTATTGTTTCAAGATATACTAACTTGATGGTGGTTAACTTATTCTAAAGTTAATCGACTTATCAAATTAAGAACCTAACCAATAAAGAGTGGTATCGAATTACACTAAAAATACACCCTTTTAAGCTGGTTCAAGAGTTTTTAGAAGGTTAAAAGTATGTTACTATTAGCAGTATACCATAAGTAATATTAGACAAAACTTAATGATCGAAGATGGAGAGAATGCAATTTTTCTAGCAAACTTTGCGCTGCGTAAAGTACTGCTACGTGATTTTATTACTAGATTTAATTCAGGTGTAGATGGTACTGTAGTCATGGTACTGTAATCATGGTGATTAATTACGAGTAGATCTATAGTTGCCCGATAGGTGTTAGTATTCATACGCTTTTAGTATTCAGTCGCACTTGAAGCAAGAACAAAAAGTATTATAGAAGTCGAACCTAGAAGATATATATATATATAAAAAATTAAAGAATGAGCAGTGCGAGCATTCAAAAACAATCAAATACTTAACATCAATATTCCTCCAGTACTTGAAGCACATCCTTGTGCTATTATCAGAAGAGATGGTTGCCAAAATATATTAGCAATGATGAATGTAAATGATAATAATGAAGATACTCCTTGTCCTATAATTGCATGGCATAATCCATGACCGAAATGTGAAAATATGTAACGAATTATTTAAATTAGGTACTTCTAGGTCCTTAAAACACGGAAGGGAAGGTTTATTAATTTTCGGAATTTTTTCCATCCACACCATGCTTATAAAAAACCCTCTCTCTCCCCCCCCCTTCCCTTTCTCCTGCTGTTTATTAACTTTTACTTGTGAAAAATTAATAAACAATAATTTTCACACAGTGAAAAAATTTCTCCCACATGGGTTCCATGAACTCTCTACAGAACCCATGTGCGACAAAAAAAAAAAAAAAAAACATCACAAAACTAATTAAAAAAAAAAAAAAAAAAGAAAATATCAGCCACAAGAGTAAAAACTTCCAGTGTAATCAGGCTTTAAAAATTTTCGATCTTTAAAAAATATTGTCAAAGTGAGGGATCTTTAAAAAATATCGTAAATCTTGATTTGTGAAAAATTAGATTTTTTGTTAATTTCTCACCGTAGCATAAAACTTATATAAGCATATTAAATCCTATTGAAATTATAATGAAACAGGTGTTAAAATAATGCACATTTGACCGCAAGCTACACTAGAAAATCGTTTTATTCGTGCTCTGTAAAAATTTCAACCCGCTTATTTATTAGGATCCTACCGTTTGTTAGATCTGGACTAAAATTTCCTTCCCCCCCCCCCCCATCCTTGTATTAAGCACGCGAGACTGATAATTTTAAATATATGTTCTTTACTATATTAATAATACATATAAAAAATGGCGCGGCATGCAGTGTTTTTTTTGACTCCCTTTAAACCCCTTACGCCCGGGGCAAAACCTCCGTTGTTCAACCAACCTCGCTACGCTCCTGGCTACATGTATGATATGGTAGGATGTGACTTGTAATAGTTTATTTGAACTTATTAAATAATCATACATTTTTTTGAAACCAGAAAATAATTTTTTTAATCTAGGGGTTTTTTATAAAGTACGTACGGGGAAGAGAAGGCTTTAAGACAGCATGGTTTAAGTCTCGTTTTCTACATCTCCTAAAATTTAATTTAATTTTTTTAACAAAAGCATCGAATTTCACGAGTTTAACAAATCAATATTATGTTATGTAGCCTAGAAAATTCAAATTAACTAAATTTTTTTACTTTTGATGTTTAGAAAAGTTTATGCGTTGGGGAAAAGGGGGTTGATTTTGTAATAGATAATGCGTACGTACGCAGAGGGAGGAGGGAGTTGTATAAAGCATACAAGTGTGTACAAGAGAAAAAGAGAGGTACTAAATCTGTTATTTTACTGCGTACATACTTTATGCCAATTGAGCAACCGTGGTGTAAAGGTTGGAGTTCTGGCTTTAAAATTGGAGGCCCGCTGTTTAAAGCCGGCTCCGGCCATATATGCATTATGGGTAAGGAAAGAAGTCTGAACTTCCTGGTTAAATTCTATTCCGCACTGTTCTGTGATAAGTCCGTCAGCACTTCTTAGAGCACCTAAATAACTACTAATAATAAAAGCTGACCAGCAAAAAAGCTGAAGTTGATCACCATAAACCAATTAGCCGCAATACCTAGACTTAAATCTTAACAACCTTATCAGTAAAGGCGACAAAAACACTCTATAAGTTTCTCTTTTATGGAGGTCTTTAAATATATTACATGGGGTTTCGTTTTATTATTGGAAAATAATAAAAAAAAAAGCATTACAACTATTCAACTGTCATGAAAAAAATATTTTTAAAGGAAGAAACAAAGTTTGTTAGGTCACGTTATGCTAGGTATCAAGTTAGGTTTACACATCTACAGTATAGCTATATGTATATTTGAGAATATAACAAAATAATTGATGAAATGTGTACACTTTTAAAAAGTTTAAATCTAAAAAAAATTTTTTTGAGACAGCTAGCTTTTTAGCAAGTTCGCGGCAGTCCTTAATGCAACCAGCAATGCAATTAGTGTTAGTATTAGTAGTAGCGACGCAATACCCTTAACGCTAATGGGTTAAAATAGATGCAAGATTTGTTTTTGTTCATTAGTATATAGTAGAACCTTGAAATTTACGTCAAGTGAATTGAATTCAAAACTTATTTAAATCGGTTCATGTTAAAACAATGTAAACTTTCGGAAATAAAGAAAAACTGCATTTTCCCCCATAGTAAATTTTTGTTAATGGTTTAATAACTTTTTTTCTGAAGAGGATAATGTTTTTCACCTTCAAAAAAAAAATTATTAAACCATTAACAAAAATTTATTACGAGGGGAAATGCAGTTTTTTTTTAGTTTCCCTTACATGGACTTCTGTCCTTTTAACATTCACCGATTCATTTGGTAATGTAAACTGCAAGAAAGGCGAGATATACTTGGTTTACTTTGAACTTTATTCTAAACAGATAACTTTTCATTTATTTCTATTTTAAACTTTCCTCGATTTCTCCTCTGTTTAACTCTAGTTGAAAATTTATTTCAACTTCTTTGTTTGTTTCTAGTTGGATATTTTTAGGATTATCATTAGCAATCTGATTAATTGTTAGTTGCTCTAAGTGATTATCTTTAGCAATCTGACTATTTGTTTGTTGCTCTAAGTGATTATCTTTAGTAATTTGATTATTTGTTAGTTGCTCTAAGTGATTTTGTACCACCTGAGAAATTCTTTGAACAGAAGCCAGTTCCATATGATTAATTGCAGAATCTTTGAATTGCATCTCCTACATATTTAAAATAATATAGTTTCCATGATCACACAACAAATATAATACATAATTTCCATTTCCATGATCACACAACAAATATAATACATAAATAATTTGAAAAAGGTATCAACTTTTTATTTAAAACCAGGGCTTAATAGTATCTTGCTTTTAATTAAACATTTTACGTTTTTACACGACAGTGAACATGTAAGAGTTTGAGTGCAACTTGCACATTAGAGAATGCAACAACACACGCAAACAATTATAAGTATGATCTGACTTTTTCAATGGTTTTAACTAATTTTGAAAGAATTAAGGTAAAGTAAGGTGGAGTTAAGGTCAATGTTGGGGTTATAAATTATTTTTTAAACAAAATTAAATAAAGTAGTAAACTCATTATCCCTGCTAAATTTCCCTAATTTTACCTCTTCCCTGACCTACAAATATACTTATTTCATTTAAATAAACAGCACAATAAAATATAAATAATAAAAAAAAAATTCTTACTAATTGATTCTCCTTAGCGTGCATTTCTAACTTCTGATTCAATTCAACTGTTTGCCTCATTAAATCATTCACATGATGCTCTTTTAAACTTAAATTTAATTTGAGATCATTTATGTGTTCCTCTTTACAATTTATAATTGATTTCAAGTCATTTATCTCTGTCTCATTTGAAATTTTAACTGTTCTTAAGTCATCCATTTGGACCTCATTCAATTTTATCATCATATTTAAATTCAGATTCTCCTTGTGAAGTTCATCAAACTGAGTTTGAAAAGTAACTTTCCATAAACTAACTTCAGCTAATCGCTCTTCAGCAACTGCAAGCAAACGATTTGATTCACTTAACGAGTTTATCAAAAACTAAACAACAATGTTAAACATTTTTAGTTAAACATAGTTTAAATGTAATAATTTCAAAACCTCTATATAGATATTAAAAATGAAAACTTTTTATTTAAAATTGGAACATAGTACAAATTGGTGCACAAATATATATCTTCAAATTATTTTGTTAACATTCCAGAAATCTTAAGAATAAGAAATACTAAGCAAAAAAATTATATAAAAGAATCTATTTCGATTAAACCTATTATTATCTTATACATTTGTGTAATATGTTTAATGTAGCTATATAATACATATTTATATATTATATACCATATGTTGAAACCCTCTATTATATACCATATGTTGAAAGTGCATCAGAGGTATGATAACTTTTTACGACTAAAACATTTAATTATGTTTTATCAACTATCACGATTTTTAATTTTATCGCATGTTTATATCTAATGACAAACGTAAAATCATATCTTTCGAACAAATTATGAAAAAATTGCATTTAAAATAAACAAAAATACTCGGATATAATTTATTAATGCTCTAATTAATTAATATTATTTTAATGTCATGAACATAAAATATATTACAAGTTTCGTTTAAAGATATTTTAATTCAATAGCTTGAATAGTCAAGATGCTATACTAAAATATATTATACTATTATAGAATATAATAATACAGCCAAGAAACTTAAAAACAGGCAAAGGAGAACGAATGGACTCTAACAGGATTGCAGAATGTACAAAGGGACTGTGACAAAAGTAAAAAATGTCACTTTTTTGAAATTTTTTTTTTTTTTAGATATATGCATAGTATTTTATCCTATCCTGGCTTTTCTAAAACTTGAATTTTTTTCTTATGACTTAAAAACTTACTCTTTAATAACAAATTAAATATTTATTAGAAATAAATTTTTTTTTCAGTACTTAAAAAATAA
This sequence comes from Hydra vulgaris, assembly GCF_038396675.1. Lineage (NCBI taxonomy): Eukaryota > Metazoa > Cnidaria > Hydrozoa > Anthoathecata > Hydridae > Hydra > Hydra vulgaris. The sequence continues at coordinate 47,290,102 of NC_088923.1, read as the reverse complement.
AAAAGTACAATTAAAAGTATCATTTTTTCTTTACAAATTTAAAATTATTTTTATTGTCATTTTTAGTAAACCTTTAAATATATTAATAATTATAATTAATAAATAATAATTATATATTAATAATTTTTAGTAAACTTTTAAGTATATTAATAATTTAAATAAAACTTATAGTTATTATTATCTTATGATTATCAATATCAAAAAAAATCAAAAAAAAAAAAAAAAACCTTATTTTCTATAGTTTAAAATGAAGTCTAAAAAATTATCACGACAAGAGGTAAACTTATAAGCTATTATTTTTTGAGCTCAAGTGAGCATATTTCTAAGTATATATCTGATTTTGAGGTGGTTTTAATATTTGACATTGCTGTAACTTTAAAATGCAGAATTAATTTTTGATGAAATTTTTTATATATGCTTTAATTTTATTTATGAGGACGGAAAAATATTTTTTTAAATTTGAGTATTGAATATAGCACTCCTTCCACCACAGAAACAACTAAAGTTAGAGTTGTAACTACATTGGGTGGTGGAAACAAAACGTACTTGTTAAAACATTGTTACTTATTTTGACAGTATACTGCTGCTATTTAATATGAAATATTATTAAATATACAATTATATAAGAAGTAATCAAGTCTCATCTCAAGGAGAGTATCCTGTGTTGTCAACTTCTGAATTGAATGACTAAATTGAGCAAAACAAAATTTAAGTAGATAAAAGAAAAAGTGATGAAAATTTGAAATAATGTTGGATTAAATGCTATCAAACTGCTGTGAACTTTAATCAAAAGTAAATGTAGTAAAGGGCTTGATGAGAGAATTCATTTTGGAAGAGTGACTGAAGATATCTTTTCTACATCAAAAAGTATTGTTATATCATCAAGCATATCCTATGGTTAACCAACTGTATGACCAACTGTAGGATCTGACGATTGCTTTACTAAGAACGAAATGCAGAAAAATGAGTAAAATTACTGATAAGTGTACAGCTAATTGAATACTATTTGCTGCTAAAATCAAATTTGAATAATGATAAATGTAAAGACAAAGATAAAATTACTCATGACATTTTAGAAACAAATAGTGAACCAACAACAATCCAACAGAGGCTTTGACACAACTTTTGTATTGTAATTTAAGATTTATCAATACATTCAATATAACGTTTTAAAAAAACAAATGTTTATACCTCCAACAAATGCTTATACCTTCAAAAAACGTTTATCCCTCCAACAAACGTTTATCCCTCCAACAAACGTTTATACCTCCAACAAATATTTATACCTCCAACAAATGTTTATACCTCCAACAAACGTTTATACCTCCAACAAATATTTATACCTCCAACAAATATTTATACCTCCAACAAATATTTATACCTCCAACAAATGTTTATACCTCCAACAAACGTTTATACCTCCAACAAATATTTATACCTCCGACAAATGTTTATACTTCCAACAAGTGTTTATAACTCATACAAATGTTTATACCTTTAACAAATAGCATTAATAATAACTTTAAAGCTGCAAAAAAAAACTTTTGTTTGTGATTATTAAGCTACTATAATAATAATAATAATAATAATAATAATAATAATAATAATAATAATAATAATAATAATAATAATAATATAATAATAATAATAATAATAATAATAATAATAGTAATAACAATAATAATAATAATAATAATAAAAATAATAATAATAAAAATAATAATAGTAATAACAATAATAATAATAATAATAATAAAAATAATAATAATAATAACAATAATAACAATAATAATAACAATAATAATAATAATAATAACAATAATAACAATAATAATAATAATAATAATAATAATAATAATAATAATAATAATAATAACAATAATAATAATAATAGTAATAATAATAGTAATAATAGTAATAACAATAATAATAATAATATAAAAAGCTAATATTTTATAAGAAGATCTTGTAAACTGCAATTGCAAAAGATAAGTTGAACATGTTATTTTGTCTGGGGAGTTTGATAAACCAACACTATATTACAAGGCTGAATTCAATGGCTCAACAAGTCATAGTATTTAAACACAAAAATAATTAGCAATTCTCTAAATTTATCAAATAATTTATTTTTATTTTTGACTTTGTTTGCGGTAATTCTTTAAAACTATTTACAAATATTACAAAAATAAATAAAAAAGTTGTTTTATGAAGAAACACAAAACCATCATCAACCATTTGTCAACTTCTGTTTTGATAAAAAAAAAGCTAAGTTTGTACTGATGGAGAAAGTAAACCTAAAAATAAAATAACAAATTTGATACCATCAACCATTTTTTTAAAGGGCAAAAAAAATCTGCTACAAACTACTGAAATCACCATGATTAATGGAAAGGAGCACATTGCTTTATCAAACATAACTAACTCTTATCAGTTATGTTCAGTTTGTAGATATAATCTATCAAAAATGAATGGCATGGAATGTGATTAAAAATTAACTTTGATTGTTTTTAAAAAAGCCACTTGTAGTCTTTTGTAAGGTCTTTCAAGCTTCCATGCTAGGATAAGGTGTTTTAAATACTTAATTCATTTTGTATACAAAATTAAATTTGGCAAACAAGATCTTTTGAAGTCAAGAAACAGTAATGATGGTAATACAGTCAGGAATTTCAAATTAGATATTTTAAAACTTTGTGATTATTGTTTTGAAACTGCCAGATATTTTGTTCACTTTGATCACATGGTCTGATAGAAGTTTAAACATTTAATAAACAAAAAACTTTGTAAAACAACCAATAAGCTTTTTTAAAAATTCTCTCTTTTTCATTTGTTATAGTATATAATATCTTTATATTTGTTATGTATATATCTATAGAACTTTTAAAAAACAAAATAAAAATGTTTCATTTCGTTTTCTAAAAAATCGAAAATGATTTAAAAATAAATGTGCAAGCGCAAGGATTTAAACCACGATAATATGCTTCAGAAATGCTGCAAGCTAACCATTTCAGCCATTAAGGTGTATTGTAAAACAAAATGTTTTAATAGTATTTAATAAACAAAAGACTTTAAAAAATGACAAATAAATATCATAAATCAAAAATAAGGAGATTTTGCCCTAATTCAATTTTCAAGTAAAGCTGTAAAACTTGATATTATGTTTTAACATTTCATAATTTGAAGTTTACGTAAGTTAGATTTTTGCATACACCTTCGCTCACTTTTTCTTATAAAAAAAGTTCTGTGACTCTTTCTTGCCATTACCTTGGTAGCAATGGCTGCCAAGAGTTGCGTGTCAAACATGCTTAAAAGGTTACTACCAGGGCTCAAAAGTTTGGGCGGTTGCACTACTACTAATAAAACTAATACTATTAAGTTCAACATTAATAATAAGATATATAGAGTGATTTTAAAAAACAAAATTTTTCAAAAATGTATACTTTGGACCCCCTAAACGTGTTTTATATAATGAAATAACGCTGAATTTTTATATAAAAATTTATTTTAGGGATGTCGCTAGACCCATTAGTATAGACCAGGTTCCTAACATTTTGAAAAAAAAAAGTCTTTTAAAAGTAGGTCAACCTGGTACTCAACAGAAGCGAAATTAAAAAAGTTCAAAAACAAAAACTGTTTTATATAAAAAAATTTTTATGAATTTATTGCTTAAAAACTATGGGTTTTTAACTAAAAATTAAAAAACTGCATTTTACAAGTTTTATGACCATGTTTTTTATAATAATAATAATTATATAAAACATTTTAAAAACATTTTAGATTTAGATTTGCCTCTTCTAACTAGAAAAAATAATAAAATGAGGAAATTAATTCATTTAATAAATACTTACAGTTTTATCTTCTCTGGTAGAGTTCAACTCTTTTTCTAGTTGAGTATAAAGAAGTTCCTTGATAAAATTTTTAACTATCTTTTTAAGATGAACTTATAAAAAGTAAAAAATAGAAATAAAAGAAAATAGTTTTTAAAAACTTACATTTTCCAGTTGCTGTTTTGCAAAGCATTCCTTTTTAACCATATCTACTGATTCAATTCCTTTTTGTAAAATTGTTCTAAAGACTGCAAGTTTTGGAATGGAAGCATTTAGTCCAAACTGAACAGCATGAGTTGATGAATGGTAGTTTTCAATTAAACACTTGTTATACTGATTAACTTCATCCAAACGATGAAACATTATTTCCGTTTTCTCAACTATAATTAAATTCAAACTATAATAAAAATATTCAAAAAAACTTAGACAAAGAAATCTAAACATAGACAAAGAAATAATATCATAACATTTCTAAAATAAACATACAAATGGTACATAAATTTTCACAATTTAAATTTTGACATATATCTAAAACTTAAAAATAGCAACAGAAGCAATTAGTTTGACCTGTACAGAGAGAATATTTATTAAAATTTTTTGAACTAATTAAGGTTTTTTGAACTAATTAAAGTTTTTTGAATTAAAGTTTTTTAAATTAATTAAGGTTATTAGTTTTGAATGTTTTGAAAAAATATTCATTTGAGAAAGAGGGGCTCAGTTTGTAATAAACGCGTACAAAATTTATAATAACAAAATGTTATCATAAATATAGACATTAAATTTTAGAATTATATATTCAAATATCTGTATTTATGTTATCATAAATATAGATATTTGAATATATAATTCTAAAATTTATATAGAAACTATAAAAGTCAACTTACTTTCTGACCAGTCTAAAAAAGTCAAATACACAAAAATTAATAATAAATAACCTTTCCATATGTTACCATATAAACTAAAATGTTTTGACTTCTGATGAATTGCAACATTCATAATGACTCAGCATGTTTGCACTACATAATAGCCTTACAGAGTAGCCCATAGTGAAAGATATCATACTTTAATGAATTGCAGGCCTCGAGGAAAAACGAGAGCTTTAGCTCTCGTTCTCACCCACACTCCCCTAAAACAGTTTACGAGAGCAATTTACCGCTCTTGCAAAATTATAATTTTAAAGTTTAATTATCAATGTAACTAAAATGAAAAACACAAAGTCATTTTTATAAAAACTAATTGCATAATAAACTGCAATGCTTTTTAAAAGGCACCATTGTTGCCAGAGTTTAAAGCCACGCTTAGAACATGTATTTTGCTGGCTGACATTTATATCAGATGGCTAAAAGTTTAGCAACTTGACCAACTAGCTGATACTGGCTGACCAATAAAGATGCTGGCTTCTGGCTGCGCAAACTGCTCTGAAATATAATTAGTATCATTTTTGACAGCATATTTATATATCGATTAGCATAGCGAATAATGTATTACGCGAAAATTATATAAAGAAAAACAGCTGGAAAACATTATATTATTAATTTTTCTTAAGTTATTTAGTGCTTACTTATTGTCAGTAAAGTTAAAAATACAGTAGTAATAGTTTAAAGTGCATAGTTAGTTCCTTATATAAACTTTGGCTTGATTTTCTTAAATCTGGTTGCCTTTGACGATCACTTGTAATATGTTTTGGTACACTGCTTCATTCTTGGTAGCTATTAAAACGTCACTGCTAAGCTTAATCTCTCTTTCTACACAGTCATTAATGACATTTATTGCTTGAATATTAGTGATTGAAGCATGATATGCTCCAGACTCAGATTAGCGAAAAACACCTTTATTGAAGATGCTTGGCTGCAGTTTTAGTGCGTAAAATGCATACCATGAATCTAATAGAACAAAATCTGCCAGTTTAGTTGATAATGTAATATCTTCTTTAGAAGGGAACTGTGGCTTTTCAAAACCTGTCCCATATTGTCCTCTTGGGGATGTAACAGGTGCTGTTGGTTGAATTTCAAGCAACCGATCGGCCAGCAGACGCTTCTCAGCGCATGGTGTAAAATGGCTAAATAGAGCCAGAGGCACTATTTCTGCAGTTAGATACCACAAATGGCGCTGAAATGCACGTATGGCACTTTTTGCAATATTAGCATTTACTGCTTCATATTGCAAAAGTTTGCAAAAGAGCTGAAGATTGTTCCAAGGAGCATATGCAGCTGATGAGCACGTCATCCACCATGTGCTGTAGACATGTGTCACAAATACAACAAAATTATATACTTTTTGCACTTGGTGGGCAGTTGTAATACTCCCTCGAGGAAGATCGTTAATATGCTGTTGCAACAGGCATATTTTGATAGAATAGATTAGTTTAGCCATCCATCTTGCCTTGTGTAATGCACCCGGTCTGGTAAAGGTGATAACACTGTCTTCTGTATCCTCTGTGTCTAAGAAGAGTGTGATTAGATAAATAAACTCCTTGTAATCATCACATCTCAGTTTAAGCTCAGCTTGAGTAGCCCTCAGGACTTCAGAGCTGTATGAGGAATGAAAAGTTTTGGCTTCTTGACTGTAAGACTTCGTCGAGTCAAACCGTGTTAGAGACGATTTCTAAAACATTTTGCCTATAAGACTAAAGTTCTTTTGAAAATAGAATTTTGAAAAAAGAACTACATCAGGTGATCTGGAAGTCTCAATTTTAAGATCTTCAAATACATGTGAAAGCACAACTTCCCCAATATGATGGCAACAGCCAGACCACAGTAAGGCTTTACTAAGTCTTTGTTGGATTGTCACATATGCTGCAGAAACATTGCCTGTGTTTGAGGCGGTTGTGTCAAATATCATGTTGACAATTGACTCTGTACAATGCCAGGAATTTAACAGATCAAGTGTTAGATTAGCTATTTTGTTGCCTGAGCTTTCTTCGCCAGATGGATATATCGGAACGCCAAGTAGCTTCAAATTTTCTGCAATTCCAACCACTATACAAAGCTGTTCTTCAGACACGTTCTTTTCAGTTAAAGAAGTGATCAATTTTGAGTCCCAATGAAGAGTTGCCAAGTCTGGTGCAACCTATTGTTTTTTATAGTCTTCTGCCAATTGCTGAACAACATTTCTCCGGAATCTGTCTGCAGTAGCATAAGAAGTAGACACATTAGAACTGTTACTTTGTGACTCTTCAATCAAAGCTGCTGTAAATGTTGCTTGTTGAGTTGCAGACATATTCAAGTGTGTTGCTAAAGCAACAAGCCTGGGACATTTCAATATATCATGAAGAATAAATGCAGATGTCCTAGTGTGTGAGGAACGGTGATGACATCTTTCACTTGTCTTCAGAGTCTCAAAATTCATGTCACATTCACCTTCATCGCTAATATCTGTATCTAACAGGCTTCGAGTTGCTATTTCTTCTCCTTCTTCATCTGCCCTTTGCTTCTCTTTAACAGTTCTTCTCTGTGCCAATTGCTTTCGCACATTACTTCGTTGAATCTTTTTATCTAATATGCTATCTTTTGATCTAAAAGTTGCAGTTCTGTTAGTTTTCATGGAGTGGAGAAATGCCATATCTTCAGCATTCGCAATAAGCTTTTCTACATCAGCTGGCCAGAGTGGAAAAGTTTCACATAGTGAAGCTTCCATAGCATTTATCCTGCTTACAACTGATGCATTTGACCTGTGTTCCTTTGGTATCGCCCTGAATTTAGCATTTTCCTTTAGCAGTTGTATGATGCGTTCACATGCTTTGAGTTCTAAAATCATTGGAATGTTTGCTTTGCCATAAAATACCACTAGTTGGTTCAATACTAGTCTTGCTTCTTCCCATTGAGAACGGTTTACATTAGTGATTTTATTTGGAACATTTGTGTGGTACATCATGCAACAGAGTACTTGACGTCTAGTTGGAAGGTTGGCACCAGTGAACAACTAAAAAGATAGTTGCTTACCAACTGATATATTCAAAATAACAGGAAAAAAGTCCAGATTTTTCTCTCATAAGGAAGTCCAAAAATATTTAATTCAGTCAAATGCAGACAGCAAGGATATAATAATCAAAGATATAGTATTATTAAACTTAATTAACATTATTTATTTCAAACTTAAACATGAAAAACCGTTGAAGAAATTAGTAACAGTTTATAGGCAATGATAGGTAAATGTGAATTTTTCAAATGACTGGAGGACCCCCTAAATGTTAATATAAGTAAGAAATATATTATACCATTTTGGCCCAAAAGGAAACTTTTTTAAATGGGTACAAGGATATTTAAAAACCTTGGGGCGTTAAGGATATTTAAAAACCTTGGGGCATTTGATGCACCCTATATATATATTTATATATATAAATATATATATTTATATATATAAACATACGCAAACACACAGATATATATATATATATATATATATATATATATATATATATATATATATATATATATATATATATATATATATATACATACATACATACATCCACACTAGTAAAAATAAACTAAAATATTCTAACCTAAATCAGCAAGATATTCTAATCTTTTTTTTACACTTGAGAACTGAACTTTTATATCTTCATCAAGAGTTCGAATCTCTTTTATCTTATTACCTAACTCTATTTTGCTTCTTCTTTCTGTATTTAATTCATGTTCCTAATACCAAAATATCTTACTAAGATATATTCTGTTTATACTCTAACATAATATTTATAATATTATTACTATATTATATTAATAATATTATAAATATTATTGAATAACAACTCTAATAACAATAAGTATACATGACACAGAACCACACTACACTAAAACTCAAGCCTAAAACACAAGCAAAATGCACTAAAACACAAGCCTGAAACACAAATACACTACACTAAAACATAAGCTTGAAACATAAGCACACTACACTAAAACATAAATACTTTGAAAGTTATCACAGAAAAAGATCAAAACTAACTGTTACAAATGATGTAAACCAAAAGCGATAAGTAAAAACCAAAAGAGAATATTATCAATCAAATTTTTTTACTATTGACCTTTATTACAAAAGTAAATCGAATTTTATCAAAATAAACAATTAATTCCAGTTGAATTTTATTGCTTAAACAATTACTATTATGCCATGTTATAAATAGTAAAGAAACCAGGTTTAAAATTTTTATGTGAAAAAATATCATCATTTCTTCTCTAAAACTATTAAAGATTTTAAAGTTTATTACAACTTTCTATTCAACTTTCAACAGATTTTAAAGCTTATGATGGCTTCTTATAAGCTTATGGCTAAAAATACTAGTAATTGGCAGAAAGTTTAAAAAAAAAAGTTTGGGAAAGAGTTTGGGGATCAAAAGTCTGCACTATGACTCAAATATATTCGTTTGCTTTCACCTTTGATGCGTTTAATCTTAAAAAAATAAAAAATTCAAGTTTTTTATAGCTTATTTAAATAAATTTAAATTAAATTTATAATAAATATTAAATTAAAATTAAAATAAAGACTTGAATTAAATTGAATTTAATAAAAAAAGTTTTGTTTCATCAAAAATATGACAATTTAATATAACTTATTATATGATTAAATACTCAATATTTATAGTCAATTAATTATGATAATTTATTAAATACAGTGCAGCAGGCAAATAAAGTAAAATCTTTTAAAATCAATAATTATGATAATTCATCAAATATGCAGCAGGCAGTAAAATAAAGTAAAATCTATTAGTTTGATGCTTTCCAAAGTAAATTCAAGTAAACATTACTATGCACTACTTGAAAAATGAATCCAATATAAATTAAACTTTGATTCCACTAAATCTAATTTAAAGATCCTTGAATTTGTAAAAAAATACTTTAAAAACTGTAATTGAAAAAATGTTTAGCATAAATATAGATGACATCTTCGACCACCATTTTGCATAAAACTGCTTTAGATTGTCAATTGTCAAATAAAATACAAATTTTAATCAAACATGTAAACACTTTTTTAGGAGAATAAATTAACTTAGTCCCTGTCCCCCATTTTTCTAACCCTAAAAAGAGACCTGCCACTATAAAAATGGATTTAATATGATTAAATATGATTTAATATGATTAATATGATAAAAAATTAAAAAATTAAAAATTATACTTTATTTTAAAACAAGTATTCTTATAAACAATATAAATATTTTATAAATAATTTAATATTTTAATAAAATTTAGTATTTCCAAATCAAAACAACTTCTAGCACAAATTTTCAGAGAAAACTTTATAAAGTTTATAAATCTATATAATACCTGGTCTTTAACTTTTTTTTCTAAACCATATTTAGCTAACTATAAAAGACAAAAAAATGTTCAACAACATTAATTTATTTGTTCTTCAACTTGTTTCTCCGCGCAGCAGCCTTGTTTGTCAAGGATCTTGTTTCAGAGTTATAGAGTTAAGAGAGGATTGTAATAACAACTAAAAGTACCCTCCTTGACTGTAGTGGCCTTCATGGCTTTGAGGAGGTGAATTTAAACAAAAAAAACTTTGTTCAAAAAAGAAAGTAATATTTTTGTATTATTTATTATCTTAACTAATATTGTATACTGACACTGTTGAAGATTTTCTAAGTCTCTAGAACCTAACTTCAAGATTTAGTAAACTGAGAATATTGGAGCTTCAAACATCAAACAGCTTTATACATCGATTTCTTACAATGACAGTTGCAGCTTTATACAATGATTTCTTGCAATGGCAATTGCAGCTTTATACATCGATTTCTTGCAATGGCAGTTGCAGCTTTATACAATGATTTCTTGCAATAATGAAAAGATGTTTGTTTTTAGTAGAGTTGTTTTAGTGAAAAAGATGAAATAAATAATCAGGATAAGAAATGATTATGATTAGATACAGCAGCTGTACAAGATGGTAAAAACCATGGTGTAGAGTAGAGCTTAAATTGGAACTGATGAGAAGAAATAAAAGCTTTCATGCCTGCATTAGTCCTGGAGATTACAAAGAAGATGTAACTTTTGGCAGAGAGACAGAAGACATTAGCTCGAAGATCATTGTAAATCACGATAATAATTTTAGTCAGCTTTAAAGTAGTAATTAAAATGTGAATTTGATGTAGAAGTTTTAGATCATTGCATGATCTGAACCACTAAAGAAGAGCAAGAAGAAATTGAGGACAAGCTAGGGTTAAAGGTGAGACACATATCAAGAAACAAAGGTAAGCTATTAGTTGTCTGGAAAACATAAAAAGTAACGAAATTAAAATGTTATTGGAAAACGTAAAAAAAAAAGTGAAATTTTTTTTTTCAAGATTCAGTAAAATTAACAATCTGATACCAATCACCTAGTCATTGGTATCAGGGCATCAAATTTACTAATAAAAACACTATTGGCAGATGGATCTAGATAAAGGTCAATTTGATCAAAAACAATATCTAAAAAAAATGCAGTATTGGGATATATAGAAAAATGAATGAAGAGGTGCTAAGCAAAGGCATGTAAATGATCAATCATAGGATTCAAATCCAAATCCACAACAAAAAGCTGAATTATTACATAAGTATATACCCAGGCCAAACATGCAACTATTGAAGTCTTTGCAAATCAAAAGATGTTAGTCATCAAAACTAAGATTCAAAGATGAAACAGCCGAATTTAAATTACACTTACAAATAGCAAGTAAGTCTGGTAAATTTTGTAAAAATTAAGATTCAATAGATGAAAAGTTAACTTGAAGACCACAAATATTTACAAAGGATAGATTGTAACAGTTCGGTGGTAACGATGGTAACAGTTTGGTGGTAATGATGGTAATGATGGCAGTTATTAATGATATTTTCAGAAACTTATGTTTTTAATAATTAAAGACTAATTAAAAAGAACTTGACTTAATTATAGATAGTGTAATGTCAACATAAGCATTAAGCTATGTTGCATACGGTTGCATCATTCCTGCTAATCAACCCAAAGTCGTTACAAAAGTACTAACAGGGACATATTTTGTTGTGCAGTATAGAACTGTTTATTCTCTGATATTTTACAGTTAGTGATGGAATCAGCCTCTCTAAGAACTATTACAGAGTTCAGAAACTTTATTACCAGCTGGATTCAGAATAATTAAACTGAGCTTTAAAGCTGTACCCTCATTAGGAGATAATAATAAAAGTTAGACAGCTACTAACAAAGACTTGTTAATACACTAATATAAGAAGCATCAATTATATAATAAATTTTTTTTTTAACCATAAACTTTTAAAAATTCATTTAACTATAATATCTACAAGACTCATTCTATAAACCAAAATATTGGGCTGATGTATGCTTGTTACTGGGGATTACATGATTATACAAAGTTTTTTAACAATTGATTCATGATAAACTAATAAACTATAAAAACAAAAGTATATTTTTAAATATTTTTCCATCATTTCATAAAGCTATATGGTTATCTAGTACATATTTATGTTTTGAGAATTTAAATATGTACTAGATATTAGTATAATAAAAAATATATACAACTCTTGGAAAAGATGGAAGAATTGATTTACCTGCAAAGTAAGAATTTCATCTTTTAAAACATTTATTCCTTTTGAACTTGATGATATTGAAATACTTTGAGCTGCCTACAAACAAAAATAAAAATTCCAGAATACTTTGAGCTGCCTACTAAAAAAAATAATATCCCAAAATAATTTATTTTCTATAAAAAAAAAAAACAACCACAGAATGCTTTGAGCTACATACAAAATCCAAAATATTCCAATCAATGTTTTAAAGTACTGCTTACAGGAAGTAACATCTTTTAACTACTCCAAGTCAGGTCAGGTTCAGGCTACTACAGTGCTACTGGTATCATGTAACCAGGTACTTCCTGCCCCATGCCTTTTTACCTTGTAGATTTTGCTTTTTTTAGGCAAACTCAATGAGAAACAAACTCTAACTTAAAAATCCCCTGCCTTGGGGTTCTTAGTTTAGTAAATTCTCAATAAAAATACTCATCTTAGGAAGATGTTAACTGCACCCAGCTGAATAAAAATATAGGCTAAAGATAGTGTCTCAATAAAAATACTGATTTTGGGCTTTTAAAAGGCCTCCTAGGTAAAGACTTTAGGGGTTAGCTGAATGACCAGCCTCAAACCCTTTCTTCATCTATTAAGCTGGTGAAGATGTAAACCTGTGTTACATTATTTCATGCCTAGATTGATGAATGCTGGATCTTCTTGACTCTACTCAAAAGTTTTTGCTTGTGTCATGTGTCAATTAACCATGCCCTGACCTTGCTGGCATAAAACCTTTAACTTCTGCATTTCTCAATATCTTACTCAGGTAGTTGACTTTGCGACTCATTTCCCAGACAACCCTAATCACTAACATTCCCTCCTTGATTTGCGTCTTTTCCTTTATTAGGCGCTTCCGACCATGCAATGATCACTATAAATCTTTCATTTTGTATTTCTTTTTTGGACTCACCCTATCATTCCACTATATACTACTACCCTAAAGCTGACTGGGATTCTTTTCATGATTTCCTTGGTGATGATCTTTGGGCTGATGCTTTTTCTCTCTCTGCTGATGACATCCCCTCTCTTCCTACATAACCTTCTAGATCAAAGCAGGAATGGAAGCTTTTATTCCTTCGTCAGTTCCAAGTAGCTAGTTCAAGCCTTATTCTACTCCATGATTTTCACCTTCTTGTGCAACTGCTAAATCAAAATCATTTTTTTCATCTTTTTCAAAAGAACAGTTCTCTTGAGAATAAATGCCTATTTATTATTTCAAGAAATCGATGTAAAAAAGGACTGTTGCCTATTTATTATTTCAAGAAATCGATGTAAAAAGGTACTGTCTGTTGCTAAGCTTCATTATTCCCAACTCACTAAATCTTAACTCAAAAGTTAAGCTCAGAAGTTAGACTTTTGGAAAATCTTTAACAGGGTCATTAACAAAGGTAGGTCTAACATTCCATCTCTCATTTATGGGACTGATCTTTTTAGCTCTACCAAGGATAAGGCAGAAGTATTTGCAAAGAACTTTTCTCCGACACTTGAATCTTATGGCCACACTCTTTCTTCCATTCCAATAGAACAGGTTAACCCATTGTTAGACATTCAAGTCATTCCAGCTTCTGTTGCCAAAGTCATATGTCAATTAAACTCTTCTATGGTTTGTGGTCCAGATAACATTCCTGCCTTATTCTTACAAAATTGTTCTCCAGAACTCTCTTCAATTTTCTTTAAACTATTTAATAAGTGCTTGACTGAATCTTATTTTCCTGCCTGCTGGAAAAAGCATCATGGTTCTAATTTTTACAAACTCTGGAGAACATTCTGGCTCCTCCAACTATCTTCCAATCAATCTTTTATCTGTTATTAGCAAAGTTTTTTAATCTTTGATCAACAAATATCTAAGATCCCATCTTGAGTCAAACAACTTACTGTCAGACAATCAATACCGTTTTCAATCTTCTCATTCCACAGCTGACTTGCTAACTGCCGTGACTGAAAATTTTTATCAGGCATTAGATAGAGGTGGTGAAGCTAGGGCTATTGCTCAAAACTCCTTTATTTATTGCAAACAACTGTTGCAATACTTTTAACATTCCAACCCAACTCACTGAGTCCTCTTCTTTACTTCTTCTTAGATTATTGTTCACTATTGACCTCTCATGGAAACCTTATATACAATTGATTGCTAAACTAGCATCTTATTTTTATTATCCTCATCACTTTCTTACTCCTGATTCCATTCTCTACCTCTCCAAAATCTCTTATTCACCCCTGTATGAAATAATGTTATCATATTTGGGCTGGTTCTTCTAATGATGGTCTTTCTCTTGTAGACAAAGTCCAAAAATATATTGTAAACATAGTTAGACCCGCTCTATTTGCCAAGCTTGAGCCTCTCTCCCATCATCACAAAGTTGTAACTCTTTCACTTCTACAAATACTAGCATGGTTGCTGCTCAAAGGAGCTATCATATCTAGTTCCATTAACCAAAACTTATTCTTGTTTGACTTGTCATTCAGCAAAGTCTCATTCTTTTACTGTATCTGTTTCTGCATGCTCTAAAAACTTTTATGTCTAGTTTTTTCCCCTGCACTTTAACCCTTTATAACTCTCTACCATCTTCATGTTTTCCTGACTCATAGAACCTACAACTTTTCAAGTCTTCTGTCAATCATTTTCTTGCTCTTTAACTCTATTCTTTGTTTTCTAGTAACTCCTAACTTAATAGTGATTGTTTGCAGACTTATTAGGAATGAATCCGAATAAAAAAAAAAAAAAAATAACAATCCCAGAATATTTTGAGCTGTCTACAAAAAAAATAAACAATCCTAGAATATTTTGAGCACGTACAAAAAAAAACGATCTCAAAATACTTTAAGCTGCCTACAAAAACATAAATATTGTAAAAACTTAAAAAATGCTTAAAGCAAAATAATCAAATGACTATTGATGAAATTGATTTGAAAAACAACTTTTTACAACAAATTTTAAGATGAAATTTTAGCAAAATTAAATCAAATTTAGAAAAATCATCAACAACATTACCAAAATATGGACATACATTAGACACAAAACACTACTGATGAAATCAAAAAAGGTTTGTGTCATATGTCACTGACAATATAAACCCAACAAAAGTATCAAGCTTGGCCTGGATTATTATACAGATGATAGATATCTATTACAGCAAAAAATATTTATTTTTTGTTCTTTCTTTTCCATATCATTTTTATTTTGACCAGAATTTTATATATATATATATATATATATATATATATATATATATATATATATATATATATATATAAAGATATATATATAAAGATATATATATAAAGATATATATATATATATATATATATATATATATATATATATATATATATATATATATATATATATATATATATATATATATATATATATATATATATATATATATATATATATATATATATATAAAGAAAATATGTAACCATTTCTTCTTCATGTACTTTTGCTTTTTTTTCAAACTATAAAAAAAAAAAAAAACCAACAATAATGTAAGTAAAAAGTGTACAAATCATACTATATTTATTAATATATCTTTTATTTACTTCTTGATAAATGTTTTGAAGTTCTTGATTTAATCCATTGTTAGATTTCAAAAGTTCAGTTATTTCCTCGTCCTTAAAAAATTTTGTATTAATTTGAAATATTTATAAAAATGAGGCTAAATAAACCATACAGTATTAAACAAAATTAAATAAATTAGAACATATAAAAATACATAAAAATAGGTTGACACAAGCATAAAGTTACAACAAAAAACACCTGCATCACAAAATCCATGGGTAGTGCTTAACTTTCTAGTTTCAAAATATACTCAAATAAATTCTTCCTCACAATAATACAATTACTCTTTTTTACATACAACAAAGTATTAATTATTCACTAACATTAAAATTTTTCTAACATATATGTAGTTTGCAAACGATTTTGCTGAGCCAGAAGCAGAATCCCCAAAAAATTAACTCTTTAAAAAAAATGAAACAAATAATAACATGGAAATAACATTTTAGCTTTTTAATTGATTTTATTGCATATTTTTGTATGCTTATTAGGATATGGAGAAATTTTGAATCCCTTATGGTTTTAATTAATGCAGGACATCTTAATGGAAGTGTCATTTTTTCTATGGAAGTATCATATCTTTCTATAATAATTAATTGTGAGTATCTTTAATAGACTTATCATTGAAGTCTATCAAATTTGTAAATGTCTTTGCAGAGCAATATTAATAACATAACGAATTCATAGAACAATTTGAAATAATTTATTTTAAAAAAGAATGAAAAGATTTTAATATTTTAAAATAATAACATTTTTATAATAATTACTTTTATATTTAATAGTGATTATATGTTTTTGCTTTAGATTAAGAAACATAATAATCTACTTAAAATCGAAAAAGATAAAAAATTTTATTTATACTTAAATTTATTTTAGAATATTTTTCTATATCTAAATTTAATTTAAAATTTTTAAGATGTCATAAAATAAGGCAGAAGTACTGAGAGTCAACCTGAAGCTGTAAATTCTCTAGAAGATTCAAGTCATAAATGAAGATTTTTGCATAACAAATTTTATGAAAGAGTAGTGCAGAGTACCGCTACGGAAATGTAGTATTATATTATAACAAATTTCCATAAGGAATGTGAAACCACTGATAAAAGCATGCGACATTTAAATTTGACTTTAAAATTTCAAAAAACATGTGTTAAACTAGAGTAAAACTGCCCGTAATATATGTTTTTGGTTTATGCCTGGACTGCAACAAACATGTGTCTATACAGGTTTTAATTCCGAAAAAGAAATTAGATGAGCCAGAACCCTGGGACAGGGTTCAAATCTTGTTCCAACCCCTGATTGTACTGGACTCTGTTTTTCTGTTGCAGCAGCCTTGTTAGTTAAGAATGGCATTTTGGAATAATAGAGTTGTAAAAGGACTGTTATAGACATTTAAAAATAATTATTAGAAAAATCGCTAGTCAACCATAGTGGCCCCTTTTGGCCTGGGTAGAGATGAATATGCAAACAAAAATTTTGTTTTTATTTACATAGTATAGTAAATAAAGATATTTTCATAGTTTATAAATAGTTTTTTGAATAAATATTCTGACCTTACTTCTTTTAATTTCAAAATTTTCTTGGATTAATGTATTAATTCTTTCTTCATTTTCTTTGTCCAAAATCTATAATGAAGTATAAATACATATATATACCACATTTTATAAAAGGCTAAGTACATAAAAATGCTTATATATATATATATATATATATATATATATATATATATATATATATATATATATATATATATATATATATATATATATATAATTATTTTTAAAAACAACACAGTGTTTTTTATTTTTGACATGTTTCGTAAAATATATTTTCAAAAGATTATTTTACAATAAAAAAAATCTGAAATAAATATTAAAAAATAAAAGATTTTAAAGAGAAATATCAACGGACAAAAATTATACATAATAAACCAATATATTTATTACAAAACAACTCGGTAAATAACCAATCAAAATAACCAACTGTCAAAAAAATAATAATAAACTGACAGTATAATTAAATAGGTAAGTTAATAGCATAATGTAAAGGTTGTTTATTAAATGAGGGACTTTCCCATTTAATGTTGAGGGTTTCCTTTATCTTTAATTTGTGTTTTGTTGGGGCATTATACAAAATCTCAAAAGAATCACAGTTAGCACATTTTTGCAATTAATAGATTAATTTAAGTGTTTAAATATATGAGATTGTTTATCACTTTTAAAATGCTCATTTATTCAAGTTGCCAAATGTCTGGAGGTTTCTCCAATATAACTGGCATTACAGCCAGCGCAAGAAAATTTATAGACAACATGAGATTTAAGCAGTTTAGAAAGTGACTCTTTTAAGCAAAAACAATCTTGTATTTTATTAGTAGTGAAAACTAATTTTATTAGAAAATCCTTGCAGTATTTATGAACAATTTTTGAAATTTTCCTTTTAGTATAATTAGAGTACATTCCAATGTATGGAAGCCTAAAGTATCTTATATTTAAGCTATTAACAATGTTAGACACCGATGGGTTCATTTCCTTATCAATATAGGATTTAATTTCATAGTCAATAATTTTTTGTGGAAATTTATTATTTTGTAAAATTAATGATAGATTCTTGATATCTTTATCAAAACCAACCCAAGAATTATTAATTTTAAATGTACGATCAATCAAACAATGAACAAGTCCAAATTTGTAGCAAGAAGGAATAAAACTAAATTTTTTTTGTAAAAGACCTGTATACATTTTTTTGGTGATAAACTGAAGTCGAAAACGAATCGGATTATATGATTCTGGATCGAATTGGATCTGGTTATCTTGTTCTTTTTCCATAGTAAATTTCAAGTTTTTATGTTGTTTATTGAGGTGTATGTAAAATTCTTGAGCTTCATATTCAGAATTAAAAATAGCAATTATGTCATCCATATACCGGTTATAAAAAAATGGTTATTGACCCATGTTTGTTCATGAAATTTGATGAAAATATTAGCTAAGATGGGCACTAAAGGAGAACCCATTGCAACACCATCTGTTTGATTGTAATATTTTCCATCAAATAGAAAAACCAAACAGTGGATTTTTGTATGTATATATATATATATATATATATATATATATATATATATATATATATATATATATATATATATATATATATATATATATATATTGAATCAACTTTAAAAAGTATTCTACACAATAGAGTGCTCAAAGTTCTTAAAAGAACAGAGCATTTATATATATATATATATATATATATATATATATATATATATATATATATATATATATATATATATATATATATATATGTAAATATATATTTGTAAATATATATATATATATATATATATATATATAAATATATATATATATATATATATATATATATATATATATATATATATATATATATATATATATATATATATATAGAAGAGGAAATTAAACACTCAGTAACTATCAACTATGACCCGACTCAAACCCTTATGACTAAATTCCAGAAACTATTATGCAGGTTACGAAAACAAAAAAAGTTAGATAACAAGACTTATTTTCAAATGTACCCTTCTGACTGCGTACCTCCACATTTATATGGGGTCATAAAAGCTCACAAGCCAGAAAAGAACTATCCAATGCAGCCAGTCGTTTCTACTATAGGTACCCCACCATATGGATCATCAGAACATCTTGTAAAAATTATACAACCAACCTTAAACAAAAACAAAACAAGATTATTAAACTCCTCCTCATTTGTCAACGAAGCAAAATCTTGGTTAATTGATCCAAGTGAAATTCAAGTTTCTTTTGATGTGGTGGCGTTATATCCCTCCATTCCAATTGACAGAGCAATTCCTGTGATTATCGATATTTTAAACAACGATATTGATAATCTTAAAAAAAGAACCAAACTAACTCTTAGTGATATACATGAAATGATCGAACTCTGCCTTAACCAATGTTATTTTTTATACAAAAATGAGATAAGATCTATACCGAATTCGGGACCTATAGGTTTGTCCTTAATGGTCGTAGTTGCCGAAGCGTTTTTACAACATTTGGAAGCAAAAGCTCTTATTATTGCTGAGGTTGGTCAATTTTCGCCAAAGACTTACAGAAGGTATGTAGATGACAGTCATGCAAGATTCGACTCAATACAAAATCATGATAAGTTTCTGGAGTTGTTAAATGAACAAGATCCAGCAATAAAATATACTTCAGAAAAAGAAAACAATAAAAAGGAATTAAACTTCTTGGATATAACTGTAACCAATACTAATAACTCATACTATAACTTCAAAATCCATAGAAAGTCGGCTATCACTTATATACAAATAAAACCTACATCAAACGTTAATCCAAAAATAGTTATGGGTGTTTTTAAAGGTTTTTTATCTCGTGCCGTTAAAATTTGTTCCAAAAAATATCTTGATGATGAAATACAGTTTTTAATAAATATGTTTGCAGAAAATGGACACGATAGATTAAAGCTTGAAACAACTGCTAAGAACTATATTCAGAAAAGAATCAACCTTTCTAAAATAAATTATAATAAAACAGAAACATTTAAATATACAGTTAAACTTCCATGGCTCCCAAGAATAGGTCCAAAACTAAGAAAAGAACTTAAACCTTACAACGTCAGAATAATATTTACTACACCACCTACATTAAAAAACATCTTATGCAACAACAAGTCTAAGTTAATTCCAAATAGCAATCCCGGTGTCTATAAACTCACATGCTCTTGTGGCAGTATATACATAGGCGAAACAAAAAAGAAGATTTTAACGAGATGCATTGAACATCAAAAAAACTATTTAAAAGGTAAATGGGATGCATCTGGTGCAACCGAACATGGTCGAGAATGTAATGGCATGTTTGATTGGTCAAATCCGAAAACTCTAGCAATAAAATCAGAGTACGATCAACGCAAAGTTAGAGAATCACTTGAAATTAATTATGCCTCAACATACCAAGAAATAAAAAATGCTCCAATACTTCTGAACCGTGACAATGGCATTAAAATTTCTACAAACAGTTGGAGACCTCTGTTTCAAAAAATTATCCAAAAAAAGGAGTCAAATAATATTTGCTAGTTTTATATTTACGTTATTATGTAATCATTTATGGCTTCTTTTTAATGACTTCTTAGACGTTTTTAAGTAATATTTGTAACGGTTTTTTTTTTGTATTATATTTTACGTCTGATGACGATCTGTGCAAAAGCAGATCGAAATATTACGAAGAATAAATTTAGTTTGTACGCAGCTGTTTTTTATGCTTTATATTCAAAAATATATATATATATATATATTCACATACAACTATATATGACATTTAAACATTATATATATATATATATATATATATATATATATATATATATATATATATAAATACCATTAAAGTAAGTTATAGTTGTACAAAAAATTTAGAAAGAATTATAAAAGGCCACAACTACGCGTTAATTAATAAAAATGAACATATAAAAGAAAAAAACACTGATTATTGTAATTGTAAACAAAAAATAGATTGCCCTCTAAATGGAAAATGCCTTTCGAAAAATGTAATTTACAAGTGCATTGTTTCCTCACAAAACAACCCTGATAAACAATATATTGGCTTAACCGAGGGGGAATGGAAAAAACGTTATGCCAACCACAAACAATCGTTTAAACACAAAAAATATTCAAAAGAGACTATGCTGTCAAAATATATTTGGGATTTAAAAGAAAAAAATAAAAATTTTAATTTACAATGGTCTATTCTAAAATCTGCCCCTGCCTATAATAACATTTCCAAAAAATGTATGCTATGTTTGCAAGAAAAATTTGAAATAATTACTCATTTGAATCAAGAAAATTTATTAAATAAAAAATCTGAATTAATTTCTAAATGTAGGCACGAAAATAAATACCTCTTAAAAAATTATAAAAACAAATGACCAAATTAAACTATCCCCATTCCAAAGAAAATTATTTCATAATTACTTTCTGTAACTTCCCGTTAACAAAAAAATATAGTAATTAAAAATTTTTTATAATAATTTATAACTTCCTGTAAAATATTTTTTTCTATAAATTGAATTTTTTTTGAGATTTAGTAACTCTTCCTGATGATCCAGCAATGGTGAAACTCCGAGTAGAAGATAAAAGTTAGATAAGTGTTTTTTACTAATTAATTATTGCTCTGTTCTTTAAGAACATTGAGCACTCTATTTGTAAAATACACTAAAATAATTTACATATATATATATATATATATATATATATATATATATATATATATATATATTGAAGAGGCCTATTTATGTTCTGATTAGCTATGTTATTCAAACAGGTAGGTTTGTCTTTTTAAAATTTATGATGATGAAAAATACATTTATTCTATAGAAAAGCACAATTTAGAAATATATATTTTACATGCTTATATAAACTTAATTATAACCTAACTTCACTTAAGCTTAACCTTAAGCAAAGTGAAGTAAGTTTTTATCACAAACAAATGATAAATATAGATGTAACCAAACAGTGGATTTATGTATAATTTATGTGTTAATGTAGTTTTTTTTTAATACTAACATAGCCTAATGTTTAATATTATGATGATAATGATAATACGCTTTTATTTAACCTAATGTTAAATGAAAGTAAATTATATTGCTTGTAAATACAGAATGCTCACAATCTATCATTACCAAAAAGTTATTGTGAATGAATGAATCACAGATGTTGTAGGTTGTATCACTGGGGTAAACATGGAGATAGGAGAGAGTTGCAAAACATTGACGTGCAAGGAAATAAACTAAATAAGCAAAAGATTCCAGAGCTTGAGGGGACAAATTCAGTAAAAGAATGCAATCTTGCTGAATAATGAGTCAAGCAAGAATAAGGTTTGGTTGAGATAATATATGTCACTTTTTTTCTATTTACCAAAAAAAAAACTAATTTATTCTTCTTTTTAGAGCCTCCATATGACTCATACATGAGTCAAAAAAAGGTATAATGAACTCAGTTCAATCTTGTCAACTTTTATTTTACATATAGAACTTATAATATATTTACTTTCTAATCCTTACCCTTCTCATTCTTAATTCTTCTGCAACCTAAAAATAATACTATTAATACTAATCTTTTTTATAAGTGCATCATCATCATCATCATCATCATCATCATCATCATCATCATCATCATCATCATCATCATCATCATCATCATCATCATCATCATCATCATCATCATCATCATCATCATCATCATCATCATCATCATAATCATCATCATCATCATCATCATCATCATCATCATCATCATCATCATCATCATCATCATCATCATCATCATTTTGATGCCCAATCACCTACATCTTTAGAATCTACATTTTCAAAACAACCAAAATATATTTAAAATTACTATTAAAATGTGCTATTTTTTTAAGCTGCCAGTAATGACAGTACTGTTATAAAAATGGCTTTAAATCTTGTATAAAGCAATAGTTGAAATATATATATCAAATATATCAAATATATTAAAACTTAAATAACATTTTATTGCATGAGATATTAGAACAAAATATTATTTTAAAAAGTACACACAGACTTCAAGAAGTATTAAAAAAAATTTTAAATTCTAAAATAAAATAAAAAAATGAACTTTCAATCAGATATTTTTGATTAATAGCTTTGGGGCCATCCATAAATTATGTCATTTAATAGAGGGGAGGAGGATAGCCAAAAATTGAGTTTGACAAATGGGAAGGAGGAAGGGGGTTTGAAAAAACATGAAAAATTACTGACATCATTTATGGACGGCTCTTTTAATCAAAACCTACATTTAAAATCCTAAATGTTTAGGAGATTTTTTATGATCATTAGGTCATAAAAACAAATTAGAACCAGGGTGAAAACATTTTTTTGTTTAAGTTTTATTAATAGTAAACCTATTTTAGGCATCGTCTCAAGCTAAATGTGTGAGCTTCTTTTCACCTCACTTTCAAACCATGTGTGTGTGCACACATGCTTTAGATTTAAAGTGTGACAATTCTTTATCTTGACTTATAACCTAATTATTTAATAATAAAAATTTTTAATAATAATTTTTTAATGTGGTTTAAAGGATTCATTTATCAAGTCGCACCTCAAGAACGTTAGATTTTATTGATTCGTAATGCATCATAAGTATATCTGTATAATTGCTGGTGGTAACATTTACGGTATCGCATTCAGTAAAGCATTCATTTAGAGAGTTAAGGTCTTCAAATTTCTCGGATGTAAACATAATTTTTTCAAAAAATATATATACTTATAATTAAATTTTTTTTCGTATTAATGTTACTTCGCGAAGGTAAGTAGTTAAAATTACTCGGAAATTCTTCAACATTTAAAAAAAAAATTTCGCGCCTAAAAAACGAAAGTGAAACAAAAATGCCACATAAAGTATTCTGTGTTTGAAAGCGCATAATACCAAAGTTTAAATAATACAAATAAATCCATGTTTTTTAGTATGCAAGACAAAGTCTTAAACCATACTTATCAACATACGCATTGGTCACGCATACAATAAATAATATACTAACGCTTCTCAATAAATGTTTTTTCGATTGGCAACCACAGGTTTAAAAAGTGACACGACACTGGACTTTATTGTAATGTGTAAATAACACGAGCGGTGTATATTAAATTCTGTGTGATTAATGGTATAAAGCTTAGAGTAGTTATGAAGAATCAAGAAAGTGCTATGAAGCTGGTGTCTTTTCTTCCTAAAATTTCTTATGAAAGACAAACTACTCTTCTAAAGTTACTTATATTGTCTATTGCCGCAGTTCTTTGTAAGTTAATACTGCAAAAACAATAATTTTTCACAATGTTTTTAAATAATGATCAGGAATTTTTCTTTAATTAAAAAAAAAATTCTTTAAAATTTAAATTGAGTTGATTTTATCGTTATTGTATTAACAATTTATCAGACAATTAAATGTAAAATATCAAATTGTATGATTTAATTGTATAAATAATGTAGGTTAAAAATTTAAGCAATTTATTTTGAGTTTTTTAAATATTAAAAAAAAGTAGTAGAGGAAGTTGAGGCACATAAATATAATTAGCATTACACAAAAATAGTATGCAATAGATAAGTAGTTCGCACATAAAACATTAGTTCTCTGTAGCAATGAATGAATTTAGTGTAATTTTTTATAATATAGTATGGCCACATTTATATAAATACATGGGAGCTCATTTATGCATATCAATGATCTAAAAAGATCAAAAGTAAATTGTTTTAATTAAGAAAACTTATTCTGATAACTCTTAATAGTTGTTATGATTTCACAAAATAAAGTCGGTATGTATCATACCAATAGACTAAGCTATTTCTCTACAACTTGCTAACCATGAGTTAAAATGCAATGCAAACTCAGTGACATGATACCAGGGTGTACATACTCTCAGCTATTTCGTAACAGTTTTCAGTACCCTCTAAAAAGTGAAGATTTAATTAGTAAACTAGATGACAACATGCACATGATACTATGCAACGTCTTTATTAAATTCAAATAATTCAGCAGCCTTTTGTGTTGTCATTATTTAATGACTAAAATCTTTTTAGTTTGCAATATAGAGTGGATAATGAATACAGATTACACCTAATTTTCTTTTATCATTAATGTATTCAGACAAGTGGAGCAAAAAAGGAATAAGCTTGCTTCTTCTTAAAGACTTTTGTTTTTTTCTTAAATGTCAGCTGATTATATATACTTAAACTGGTTGTTTTATCAAAACCAATTTTTAAATGTTATGTCAGTTTTTGAAGATTATTTTAAGAGCAGATGCAGTGGCTAGTTTCTGGTTTTAATTATTATTATTTAATAAGCATTGATATTGTTTTTGCATGTTCGAAATTAAAAGAATGCTTTTAATGATAAATTTTCACTACTTAAGCATTCTTCTATTTTATTTAAAAAGATTACAACTATTATTACAACTGCTGCAACACATTTGGTTTATTTTAACAGCTCATCTATAGAGCTAGTTAATAAGTCAGTATTGTATGTATATATGTGTTTGTGTTTGACATGAGTCTTTTTAATAATTTTACAGGTCTGGCATTAACTTTTTATTTTGTTTATTGTATGCTAAAAATTTTGATTGGTTGAAATTAGTTGAATCAAGTTATTTTCATGCTATACTAAATATAATTGCAAAAAAATTCTCCAGACGTCAGCTCCCTATTCTCTAGCAAAAATTTAGAAGCTTTATTATCATTCCTTGATACATCAAAGAGTATGGGTATTAATGGTATACACGCTTATGTTTTAAAAAGTTGCTCAGCTAGCTTCAGTAGGCCACTTTCACTTATGTTTAATGCTCCATAGTTTCTGGTCAAGTTCTATCAAATTGGAAGCTTGCAAATCTCTTACCCATTCACAAGAAAGGTTGTCGTACTAATCCAGAAAACTATCCACCTATTTAACTAGCTTCTGTTGTTTGTAAGGTTATGGAAAAAATACTTTGCGACTTTATGGCAGACCATTAGTACACCAACAATTTATTATCCTGTTATCAATATGGATTTGTGCAAAATTGTTCGTGTATGACTAATCTTTTAGAAGTATTAGACATGACTACCGAAGCTCTTAATGATCCCTGCTCGGTACTACAAATTTTTTTAGACTTCACTAAAGCATTTGATTGTGTCTCATGCATTCTTCTTCTCCTGAAACTAAAGAGATTTCTCTAACATGACCCTCAATTAGACAAAAGATTTTTTGAGCAGTAGAAAACAGCGTGGTATTCTTGGTGAATTCACTCCTGATTGGGTAGAGTGGAGTTCCTCAGGGCTAGGTTATCTCTCCACTTTTGTTTTTAATTTTTATTAATAGTATTTTTATATAATTTCTGTAAGCTATTTGCTGATGGCACTCAATTAATTCCATACATCAAAAACTTTTCTGATTTCGAACCAGTGCAAAAGGATATAAATGTCTTACTACATTTTTCTAAACTTTGGGGCATGGAATTTAATATAAATAAATGCAAAGTAATGCTTTTATGGTGGTAATCTTTGGGGCATGGAATTTAATATAAATAAATGCAAAGTAAAGCTTTTATGGTGGTTTTGATGTTTTAGAATACTCTTTTGGTATGCTTAACTCATTGAACACTCTTATTCCTTTTTAAAATGTTGATATTGAAAAGTCACTAGGAGTTTATTTTAACAACTTAAGTTTTCTAATCAAATATATAATGCAAATTAAAAGCATTAAAAGCAATTAGAGGAGATTTGATTCAGTATTTCAAAATCTACAAGAATTTTAATGAAGTCAAGTTCCTAAACCCGAATATAACACCCACTTGTGTTTCAAATTGTTCTGCATGAAACCGTCCTGCAGTAAAACAAAATCCACAACCATGCCATTGTCAGAGAAATTTCAAATAACTCCTATAGACATAACGTCTTATCTAATAGAATTGCATCCCCATTGAATACCTTGCCTTTTTCTGTTGTTACTTCACATTTCCTCAATGAATTTAAAAACAAATATGATAATTTTTGTCGCTCCACTAGAATAAAGTCTAGTATCACAGGACATTGTTAGATGTCCAGTTCATAGAAGCCAACTACTTCTATTATAGATTATTTATAATAATATCTTTGTATGGTTGTCTCATTTTCTATTCTTTAACTACTACTACATTTGTTTTAATTAATTGTTTCATCTACCAAAATATAATTTAGTTTGATGTTTGAGGCAAATTGCATCCTTCTATTGTATTGTCACATTCAGAAATTTGTAACTCATTTATTGTTTTTTTTTGTAAAGAGTGCTTTTGAATTTTCTTTTCAAATTTTGTATTTTTCTGTTAACTCTTTGTTCTCATTCACTATTATAGTAACTCCAAATTTAGAGAATTTTTTTTGAATTGAATTTGTAGAAGATAAATTTAAATAAAAATGGTTTTGAGATGTTTTTGATAAATTATATTTATTGCAGTTTTGATAAATATTTGCTATTTGTTGTTATGAATAATTATTTTTAACAAAAATAATAAATTAATGAATAAGAAAATAAATTACCAATAAGTATTTTTAGAGAAACTAAGTAGAGTTTAGTATTTTAACTTAGTATGATGAATAACTTAAGATTTGCTAAGATTTTTAAATATTTTTTCAGCATTTGCAACTCGTTTGTTTTCTGTTCTTCGATTTGAAAGTGTAATTCACGAATTCGATCCATATTTTAATTATCGTACAACTCGCTTTCTCACAGAAGAAGGTTTTTATGAATTTCACAACTGGTTTGATGACAGAGCATGGTATCCACTTGGAAGAATTATTGGTGGAACCATTTATCCAGGTACTTCTTATTTAGTTTTTATATTTAATGTTTCCTGTGTTGACTTGTTGTATTCAATTAATGAAATTTTTAAATAAAAAAAATCTCCATAGCTGTAGTGGTCATGTTTTTTTTTGTTTTTGTTTTTTATTGTTGTTGTTGTTTTTGTTATTGATTTTTTTTAAATGATTAATAAAATTTTTATCATTATTTTCTTTTTTAATAAATTGATCTTGCTTGTGGTTTTATTTGTAATAAATAAATCTCGCTTTTGGTTTTATTTTTAATAAATAGATCTTGCATGGGGTTTGCAGTGGGTTGTGAGTTTTAACTTTAACAAAGATCAGTTATTTACAGCAAATAACTATTGTAATACTGTCGATGTTTCTATATTAATAAATGACTCATTCTTGCTTAACTTGTCATTCAGCAAAATCTCATTATTTTACTGCATCTGTCCCTGCATGCTCTGACAGCTTTTATTCGTCTAGTTTTTTCCCTGCACTTCAACCCTTTAAAACTCTCTCCCATCTTCTTGTTACTTGTTACTTGTTACTTATCTTACTTGTACAAACTACAACTCTTCGAGTCTTCTGTCAACCCTTTCCTTGCTTTTTAACTCTTTTTTTTTTCTTCTAATAACCCCTAACTTAATAATAGTTGTTTGCAGCCTTGTTGGGAGTAAATCAGAATATTTTTTTTTTAAAAAAAAAAAGATCTCTTATTAACTGCAATCTCTTATTGAAGTATTTAATTTTTCTAAATTTAGTTTCGGAAACAAATTTATGCTGATTTTTATTGGTTGATAAAAAGCTGTTGTGTTTTTAATAGATTTATTTAAGCAAAATGAAAGAAAGTTAAGAAAAATCATTTACTTAGTATCCATGGAAAACTGTTTTTCAGAATTTAAAAGACAAAATGTAGAATTAATAAATTTATTATTATATTTTGCAAAGACGCTTCACAAATAAGTCAAAATAAGCAGTTGATTCAAATAAAAAGATAGTTGCTCAATATTTAAGCAATATGATCAAACAAGTTTTTTTAATTCAATCATTTTTGCTTATCTTCATTGTATTAAAGCAAGAAAAAAAAGCGCATAATTCAAATATGTGATTTTTTTAACCAAATCATTAAGTTATACAGTTTTAAAATTAAACTTGAAAAATTAGTTGTAATTAGTATTAAAAATATTTTTAAATGTAAATAATGCTAGTTAGTTGATATTACTAGCTTTACTAAAGCACTTGCATTAGTAAGCGATTTAAGTGATACAATCAAATTTTAGTTGATATTTTTAGTTTTATTAATGCAAAGATTTTAGTGCAAAATTTTTGCACTATTAAATAATTGAAATTGTATGGTAATATATGGTCTAAGGTTTTTAGCATTCTTACCAACGAATATAATGATTCTCTTACCTTCAAGAGCAGGCATGTCAAAGTGGCGGCCCGCGGGCCACATGCGGCCCGCAAGACCTTTTATGGCGGCCCCCAACATTTTTATCATTTTATTACATATGGCGGCCCGCAGACATGCATTTCAAAAATGTTTTATTAAAAACAACAATAAAAAAATCACTAATAGTTTTCTGAACTCCTTTATTAAAAAAAGACATGAATACTAAATTAATTTTCTAACTTTTTATTAAAATTGAAACTCTGAAATTAAAACCATAAAAAACTATGACGATATATTTTAATTTTAACAATCGATATGAGAAAATAAGGCGGGTGAATATAAAAAACCAATTGCTTTTACTCAGCGTTTTTGGAGTAGTTGTTCAGCTTTACGCGAATAAAGATTTAATATAAATCTTTCAAACTTTTGTTTACGTAAAGCTGAACAATTACTCGAAAAATGCTGAGGAAAAGCGATTGCTTTTTTTTATTCACCTGGCCTAATAGATTAGTTGTTATCTTGTTTTGTTGTTGCTCACCATTGAGCTATTTTTGTTTTTTGGTTATTGTCACTAAAATTAAAATGTCTCATTCAAAACCAAGTGCAAGCAGAAAACATAAAGTTGAAGATGAAAAAAAAAATTTTCAATCAAAATGGGAAGTGCTATACTTTTTTACAA
This sequence comes from Hydra vulgaris, assembly GCF_038396675.1. Lineage (NCBI taxonomy): Eukaryota > Metazoa > Cnidaria > Hydrozoa > Anthoathecata > Hydridae > Hydra > Hydra vulgaris. The sequence goes on along the minus strand of NC_088923.1, from coordinate 47,259,788 downwards.
GCATTAATGAAACTATTATTTGTCTGATTTGTCAACAAAAAGTTAGTGTGCCGAAAGAATTCAATGTCAAAAGGCACTATAAAACCCATCAGGAAAAGTTTGAAATTTATCAAAAAGATAAAAGGATAGACAAATTAAATGAACTAAAAGCCAAACTAAAAAAGCAACAAAATATTTTTCATTTTGTGAACAAACCAAATGAACTCGTAGTCAAAGCAAGTTATAATCTGGCGCATTTAATTGCATTTCATTCCAGACCTTTCACTGACGGTGAATTTATCAAAAACTGCCTAATTAAAACTGCAAAGATTCTTTGCCCTAAAAAAATAAAAGATTTTAACAACATAAGCCTTTCAAGAAATACAGTTGCTGAGCGTGTTAATGACATAGTAGCAGATTTGAGAAGTCAGTTAACAAAAATCTGCAAGGATATTGAGGCCTTTTCAGTTGCTGTTGATGAAAGTACAGATGTCAAAGATGTTGCTCAGTTGTCTGTTTTTATCAGAGGTTACAATTTCAAATATGAAATTACAGAAGAACTTCTAGAGTTGATTCCAATGCATGGTACAACAACAGGTGCAGACATTTTTTTGGAGATTGAAAAAACACTGGACAAGTATGAACTTCCAATTACTAAACTTGTGTCTATAGTTACTGATGGAGCACCCACTATGATTGGTTTAAAGAAAGATCTTGTTAGTAAATTAAATGAGAAAATTGGCAAAAAGATAAACAATTTTCATTGTATCATTCACCAAGAAGTATTATGCGGAAAAACAATTGATCTGGATTATGTGATTAAAAGAATAGCGTCTGTTGTCAACTTTATAAGAGCAAGAGGACTAAATCATCGTCAGTTTGCTTCATTGTTGAATGAAATTGACAGTGAATATGAGGATTTACCATATTACACTGAAGTTTGATGGTTATCATGTCACAAAGTACTCAAAGCATTCAATCATCTGAAAACTGAAATATTTCAATTTTTGGAAACAAAAGGGCAAGATATTTCAGATATAAAAAATACCAAGTTTCTTCAAGATTTAGCTTTTCTAGTTGATATCACAAAACACCTGAATGAACTGAACATTATTTTGCAAGGAAAGAACAAATTGGTAACCACAATGTTTGATTATGTCAGAGCTTTTCAAACTAAGCTTTTACTCTGGGAACGCCAAATTGAACAAGAAAATTTGGTACATTTTGAGACGTGCAAGTCTATGAAGCTGCAAGACCCAAATTTTATGTTCAGCAGCTATTCAAAAAATATAAACAATATAAAACAAGATTTTGAAGTAAGGTTTCAAGATTTCAAAAAATGTGAACCAAAGTTTGCTTTGTTCACCTCACCATTCAACTTTGATATTGAAAAAGTGGAAGAAGATCTGCAAATGGAATTAATTGAACTTCAGTGTGATTCTGTTCTCAAACAACAATTTACTGATGTTGGTGTACCCAAATTTTATTCATTTTTACCGCCACATCAATTTCCAAAGATGATTTAATTTGCTTGTCAAATATGTGCAATGTTTGGCAGTACTTATCTTTGTGAACAACTTTTTTCGCACATGAAACGAAATAAAACCCCTGAGAGGTCCAGGCTTACTGATGAACATTTGTCTTCCATAATGAAAGTGGTAGCTAGCCAAAACATAAAACCAGACCTTATTAAGCTTTCAGCGAATAAAAGATGTCAAATTTCTGGAAAATCCAAAGTTTTATGTTTGTTATTATTATTACAAAATACTCCTTGTTTATTTTTATTGTGTTCTTATTGTGTGAAATAAATAATGCAAAATTAAACTTCTGTACTTTTTTTAATAATATTGCAGTGATTTGGTAGATTTTAAATATAATTATAATCTTGTTTACTTCAAACCTTAGCAAAAGGACAGTTTGGGTTGAAGAGTTACACTTCATTCATAAGAAAAATAAGTATTAGCTTGAGCGGCCCTTATAATATTTCCTTAGGCTAAAGAGGCCCCCATACCAAATTGAGTTTGACATGCCTGTTCAAGAGCATTAATTTAAAAAAATAATAATTTTTTGAAGTTAATGTTTGAAAGATAGTCTTTTTATTATTATTTTTTTTTTAAATAGGGCTTCTTTTTTTTGCGAGGGGGGAGACATGGTGATAAGACTAAGTTTGTTTTCTTCTAGCCCCAGGCACATAACAATATTAACTTTTGATAACAACTATTTGTTTTTATAAATTATGGCGGTAAATTATTTTCTTAATGGCAAACACACACAAATGGTGCTAATTTTGCCTTTTAATCTCCTTTTAACAAAGTTTTTTAGTTTTTTTTAACTTTTATTGCATTTCAAAATGCTATGATTGAAGCCCTTCTAAACCACACAAGTGTGAAACCATGGCCATTAAACTTGAAAAAAATATGTTTGTTATTTTAATAGTGTTTTTATTTAGTTTCTTATCTGATTTTTTTAAGAGACAATTTTAATTGGTTATGTACACAGTTTTATAAAATAAAATATAGGTTTGAAGGTGACATCTGCTGCTGGTTAACACAGTTTTATAAAATAAAATATACATAATATAAATAAAACAAAATAAAATATACATAATATAAATAAAACAAAATAAAATATACATAATGCAATTATTATTATATTTAGGTTTGATGGTGACATCTGCTGCTCTATATCACATAATGCATTTTTTTCATATCACTATTGAGATTCGTAATGTTTGTGTTTTTCTTGCTCCATTATTTTCTTCATTTACTGTGATTGTCACCTTTCTTTTAACAAAAGAACTAAAAGATGCAAGTGCTGGTCTTATAGCTGCTTCCATGATTGCCATTGTACCTGGTAACTATCTTTTATTATTTAAATGTATATAAGTGCATGCATATATATATTTATATATATAAATATATATATATATATATATATATATATATATATATATATATATATATATATATATATAAAATCATTACAAATTTAATATTAAATCTACTTTTTTAAAAGGTTATATTTCTCGATCTGTCGCTGGTTCATATGATAACGAAGGGATTGCAATTTTTTGCATGCTTTTAACATATTATTTTTGGGTGAAATCTGTAAAAACTGGATCTCTGTTTTGGGCTACTTTGTGCTCACTAGCATATTTTTACATGGTATGTATTTTGTTTGATTTAGATAAATAACCAAAGTAAAATAAAACCAGGACTTGGATTATGGGATTATAATTTTTGATTTTTTATTGCTAAAAATTGATTATTATAATAAACCTAAATATTAAATAAGAATTGATTATTATAATAAACCTAAATATTAAATCAAAAGAAATTTTACAAGAAAATAAATGTTTTAAGTTTTTTTTATTTCACAAAAGAAATGTTTGTTTTTTTAAATATTGCAAAAATGAAGGGAAAAAAATAAAGAAAAATCTTTTAATTTAAGTAATAAAATCAAAATAAATTGAAATAAAACTTAAAATACTGTTTACTATAATGATATTATAGCAAACCAGTGGTGTACACTGGATTTTTAGATGTTTGAGTTTTGACACTTATAGGCATTGTGCAAACTCCAAACTTTTGTATGTTTATGCTTATATCAAAAAAGAATATTTTGCAAAGTATTGGGGTGATTGGAGCTTGGGAACAAAAAAACCGTGGGAGCAACGAGTTTATAAAATATTTTCTTTACTATTTTTATCTAAATTCATATTCATCAACAAATTTCAAGTTTCATGCAATAATCTTAGTGTTCAGTTTTTATGACCCTGCAATGTTTACAGCCCCCTCAAATTTAGGGGGGTTAAAACTTTATATGGTCATAGTTCTTGAAAAATAAGAGATTATTGCATGAAGTTTGAAATTTGTTGATTAATATAAATTTAGATAAAAATAGTAAAGAAAATATTTTATGAACTTGTTGCTCCCACGTTAAGGGCCAGGTGGGCCCAAAAATTAGGGTTTTTTTGTTCCCAAGCTCCAATTACCCCAATACTTTGCAAAACATTCTTCTTTGATATAAGCATAAACATACAAAAGTTTGAAGTTTGCACAATGCCTGTTAGTGTCAAAACTCAAACATCTAAAAATCCATTGTACACCACTGCAAACAGTTGTTAAATAGAAAAGTCACAACCAGACATAAAATAAAATTTCTAAGTTTTTTCAATGAATTTTTGGATTTAGCTATATTAATTTAGTTTTTATTTTAAAAAGTTGTTTAAAAATTCTTTATTTCTAACCTAGAAATGAATAAGTTTTTCTTGTATTTTAACTGCTTTTTACTTTCATTAATAAAAAGGGGAGAAAGGGGTGAAGATATTTATTTCTTTCAGTTAATTTGAACCCTGATAATGTTTACGAATAAATTTTATTGAAATAAATTTTTTTTTTTTTTTTTTTTACTTAGGTTTCATCATGGGGAGGTTATGTGTTTCTTATTAACTTGATACCTATGCATGTTTTTGCATTGATAATCACTGGAAGGTTTAGTCACAGAATTTATGTTGCTTATTCAACTGTAAGTTTTCAATTTCAAATTAAATATTAAATTTATTTCAAATATTTGAATTGTTTTGTATATAATACAAATAATTAAACACAATAAATTGAATGAAATCTAAAACAACTCCCTTAACTTTTGATGCTTAACTTCAGCAGAGAAGTTAGCGTAACCACGCTAACTTCTCTGCTGTGTGGTTTGTGTTTTGAAGTTAGAGAGTTTAACGAGACTATGAAAAAATTGTAGAAATGTTAGTTGAGTAAAAAGATTTTTTTTTCTTTTTTAGGTATACTGTTTGGGGACTATTTTGTCAATGCAAATTTCTTTTGTTGGGTTCCAACCTGTGCAAACAAGTGAACATATGGCGGTAAGAAGTTTAAACAATTAAGTTAAAAATTTTAAAATTTTAAAATGTTTTTTATTCGTTATTCAATTCAATATTATGAATTATCACTAACAATTAAAGTTTAATTTTAGGCGCTTGGTATATTTGGTTTATGTCAAATACATGCTTTTGTAGATTATTTAAGATACAGACTAAGCCCAGCTCATTTTGAGGTTCTGTTTAAATCATTGGTAATTATTGCCGCAAGTCTTGCTGCATCTGTTGGTGCTATCTTAACTGTAACTGGCAAAGTGAGTAATCAATTATCAGATTATCAACCAAAAAATTTAAAAATCAATTTACAAAAAATTTAAAAATGAAAATGAAAAACAAATAGTTTTTTAAATTTAAAATTAAAAAAAGTTTTTTTTGTTTTTCAGGTAGCTCCATGGACTGGTCGATTTTATTCACTACTTGATCCTTCATATGCCAAAAACAATATTCCAATTATTGCCTCAGTATCTGAACACCAACCTACAACTTGGTCATCATTTTATTTTGATCTCCAGTTACTAATGTTTATGTTTCCAGTTGGCCTTTATTACTGTTTTGCAAAGCTTACAGATGCAAACATTTTTATTATAATTTATGGTGTTACAAGTATTTATTTTTCTGGCGTCATGGTTCGTTTAATGTTAGTTTTAGCACCTGTAGCTTGCATTCTTTCGGGTATTGGTATCTCTTCAGTTCTTATTACTTACATGAAGGTAATAAAGTTTAGAATATTTTCGTTATTAGTGAGGTATCCAGGCCAATTTTGATACTGGTATACCAGTTTGAACACTCAAATTTCTGCCCAAAACTCCAGTAGCTTATAATGAATATAATTTTTAATCAGTTCATAAGCTTTTTGCATTTTGGAAAGTAAAGACAGTATATAAAATGTAAGATAAACCTATGAAATATATTCCCTCGTCCACAATTTATCATAAATTGTGATATTAAATGCAGTGCCTGCATATAAAAAAGGTCCTCAGAACAGCAAATTCATATACTGGTACCAGTATATTTTGCTGTGAGCATACAAGGAACTTTTTTCTGAACAGTGTGTCCAAATAACTTCTGGATACGTCACTGATTATTATTTGTTTTTGTTTTTTCTATTAGTTCATTGGTTTTTGTTATTTTCTTAAAAGATGATTTTATTTTTGAATTTAGAACTTAGAAATATCCTCTACTCAGTTATCTTCCAAAGTTTCTCATCGTAAAGCTAAGCAGCAAGATCCATCTTACCCTATTAAAAACGAAGTTGCAACATTTATGGTTGCACTTATGACATTTTTCCTTGTTACTTATGTGTTTCATTGTACATGGGTTACTTCTGAAGCGTATTCATCACCTTCTATTGTTTTATCTGCAAAACAAAATGATGGATCTAGGGTCATTTTTGATGACTTCAGAGAAGCTTATTATTGGTTAAAGCAAAACACTCCAGAGGTTTTTAATTTTAAGCAATTTTACTAATGAGTAATTGTTTAGTTATAAGTATAATTTTTTATGATTTATTTGTTTTGTTTTAATTTAGGACTCAAAAGTAATGTCATGGTGGGATTATGGCTACCAGATTACAGCTATGGCAAATCGCACTATACTTGTTGACAATAATACATGGAATAATACACACATTTCTAGAGTTGGCCAGGCAATGGCATCTACTGAAGACAAGGCATATTTGATAATGAGAGAATTAGATGTGGATTATGTTCTTGTGATATTTGGTGGTCTGACAGGATATGCATCTGATGGTAATTTTTATTTGAAAATAATTATATTAAATATATTATATGAAAAATGTTATAAAATTTTTATTAATTTAGATATCAATAAGTTTTTATGGATGGTGAGAATTGGAGGAAGTACAGACACAGGCAAGCATATCAAAGAGCATGATTATTACACTCCAGCTGGTGAGTTTCGTGTTGATAAAGAAGGATCGCCAACATTATTAAACTGTCTTATGTACAAGATGTGTTTTTATCGTTTCGGAGAAGTTTATACTGAACAAGGTAATTTTATACATTTATAATTAGTTGCTCCATTTTTGTTGAGATCCTGTGTGATGTGATTGACTTAAAATTTTAATTAATAGTAATTTATATTAAATTTTATTTATCAATATTAAATTATATTAATTAATATTTAGTATTAAATTATATTAAATTATATTAAGTATATTAATTATATTAATTATATTAATTATATATTAAAATTATATTAAATAATATTAAATTAAATATTAAATTTTAATTTATAGTAATTTATCTTAAAATAAATGTTTAATGACTAGGAAAAAAGAATTTATATTCAACAGTTGTTTTTTATGTTATTATATGTGTGTGTGTGTGTGTGTGTGTGTGTGTGTGTGTGTGTGTGTGTGTGTGTGTATATATATATATATATATACATATATACATAGATAGAGATTTATAAAAAGGAAAACAATTAAAAAACAAAATTTGTTTACTACCCTATATAATTAGATTATTTTACCCTATATAATTAGATTATCTACTGTGCAAAAAATAGGTAAGTTAAAATTAAGTACATATTTTCTCGGAAATAATGAACAATAATAAGTAAAAATTTAATTTACTTATGGTTTAATAATATTTGGGTTTATACCCATTATTCGCATTATCGCTACACAGCTTTTCGTCATGGTATCAACTAATTTTAGGCATGTGCTTATTGGAATGTTCTCCAAATGTATTTAATGTTTTTCAAATACTCATCTATATTTTTGATCTTAGAAAGTTTTCTTAATTCATTTTTAATGTGTGCCCAGAGATTTTCTATCGCATTTATGTCCGGTGATTGGGCTGGCCACTTCAAAATCCAAATTTTCTCATTATGAAACCAATTTTACTACCTTTGCTGTATGCTTTGGGTTATTATCTTGTTGATAGACCCAAATCAAAGGTAGGTTTTCTTCTGCGAAGGGTAGCATAACATCCTGCAGTATATTTAAATATATTTCTTTGTTCATATTTTCTTTGATCCAAAAAAGGGGACCTACTCCATAATATGAAAAGCAACCCCATATTTTAATATTTCCACCACCATGTTTAACCGTTTTGATGGTATATCTACGGCATATTCTTTACTTTTTGGTCTTCTGACATTTTTTCAGTGCATCTGACCCAAACAAGTTAATTTTTGTCTCATCTAACCAAAGAATATTTTGTCATTTTGAAGATGGCCAGCCCACGTGTTTCCTAGCAAAATCTTTCCTGTTTTTAATATTATTTGGTGATAAAAATGGACACTTCTTTGGTACTTTGACTTTAACATATTGTTGAGTAAGTTTTAACTGTTGAAGCATCAATTTACAGGCCAAGAGTATTTTTATTTCTATTGACGTTGCAAATGGATTTCTTTTGGAATAAAGAACAATATTTTTGTAATCTCTTCTAGATGTTTTCCTCTTTCGACCACGTGTTTCGGGTGTTTTTTTTTTTTTAATTGCATTGCATACCATATTAATTGAACAATCCATTAAATTTGAAATTTCTTTCAAAGTTTTACCCTGGTTTCGTAAAATTTTGATTAAATTTCTTTTATCTTCCAAACAATGTACGTTATGTCCCATTTTTCTTTTATTTTTTATCCTTTTTTTTTATTTCTTCTAAAAAAAAAAATATTTTCATTTTAATTCAACAAATTTCATAGTAAAATTTTTTTTATAAAGGCAAACAAACTTTAACAAGTTTTTTTACCTTTATAAAAAAAATATCCTGATGAAAAATTTTCATTAATGGATATAGTTTTTTGTTTTTATTTTGTTTGCGTAATTTTTGAAATTTTATTCATAGGCAAGCCAACTGGTTACGATCGCGTTCGAAATGCAGAAATCGGCAACAAGGTAACTTTCCACAATAATATTACCTTTTAATTATTCAGTTTTTATTTTGCGGCTTAAATTTATGCAAACATTTTTTATTAGAATTTTGAACTTGATGTTCTCGAGGAGGCATTTACGACCGAGCATTGGTTAGTCAGAATCTATAAAGTCAAAGATCTCGAAAATAGAGGCTCATAGCAAAATTATTCTTATAGAAATTTTTTATGAAAATTTAGGGGTAAACATAAATTTCAATTGTTGCAATTATTCTATTGGTTTAGTAAATCTATTTTTGTATCTTGTAAACTATAGCTTTTAAACATTTTATTCACAACGAGATGCAAATTTGATATGTGTATAGTTTTCCGTTTTTAGTTCTTCGGACTAAAGTTAAAATTTGTCATAAATTAGTTTTATTATGGCTTTCCATTTAATAGCGTTGTAAAAGCTGAGTATCTAGTTTTCTAATTTTATGAACTTAAATTAATCTGAATTTTTTTTAATATAAATTTTAATATGAGCTCAAAAATTTATTAAACTTAATTATAAAATCATTGGTTGCAAATTTTAAAAACGAGAACTTATGTATGAATGGCCTTTTCTGCGATAGAAAACGTTATAAATTAGATTTTGTTATATATTCATAGATATATATATATATATATATATATATATATATATATATATATATATATATATATATATATATATATATATATATATATATATACACATATACACGTTGTTAAGTCATAAAACTACTAAAGTACGCTCTAGTCAAAAAATATGTTTTGATAGAATTTTCAACGGAAAAAAATGAATTGATAACTTAGTTGATAATGCAATGAAATGTTTTTTTTATTATTATTATCAAAAACGCATTTATTGAAAATGAGCTAGAATCTTTTTAAGGTTTTTTACTAAATTTTATTTGAAAGAAACTAAAAACTCCTAACCATCTCTTTATCATCGATGATAAAAAGAATTCTTAATTTTGCAAGTAATAAAATGCCTAGAATTTCTTGATACTTCGTAAACGATGAGTTATGGACGGAACGTGTTCGCTTCGTAGTTAAAATGGAATTTCCGAATGAATATTAATGCAGATAGCTGTACCTGACTAGGGTATGTTTGAGTTTAATGTTCCGTTCTTCCACGTTTGCAGCATACTACTACAAACTAAATACAAATACATCAAACGGTATAATAAACTAAATCATACATCAATCTATAAAAAAACGGTGTAATAAACCTAAAGAACGATAAAACTAATTCATTTATAAAGGAACCTTTTGTAGTAACGTAAGTTTTGATAAGATATTGCCTAATTATCTTATAAAAAAATATATAATAATTAAAAGATTAGATAAAGAAAGATGAACTAGTATTTTAAAATCTTTTGTTGTATCGCTTAAGAAAATACGCAAATTTTGTTTTTCTCTAACTTACAGATGCATTTGGTACTTTTAATGCATTTTGGTATTTCTAAAATTAATTATTTTTTACAATAATGATGCACAATAGTTTAAAATATTTAATCAAAAAAGTATTTTTAAAGAAAAATAATTTTGAGCTTGAATAAAAATAATTTTTAGCTATTTAGGGCTTCAGGCATAACTGTCCCGTTATGCCCCACTCTACCCTAATCCTTTTTATGAATACCTCAATACTAGGTATAAATATCAAAGTTTTAGACAATCTCTACTACTTGTTTAAACTTATCTTTTACTTCCCTGTTTACCTATAGATTTGTTACGTTCTTAAAGAATGTTTTTTTGACAACCTATTTTATCTATCCAGGATATTATTTTGTGTTTTAGTATTTTTTCTAAATTTAAAAACAAACTGCTATATTTTAAATACAGAGATATAAAACACCTTTTTGTAAATCCCGTAATAAATAATACCAATTCTAATCTGGATATTTATTTATTCAATTCTAATCTAGAAATTTATTATTAGTCGTTCAAAATCCACAACTAGACTGCAATTCGTTCATACCGAACGCATTAGTCTGTGACCTCCCTCTAAGAATCAAATAAATGTTTTAGTAGCTGATAATATGTAATAACATTATCAAAAAAATTCCCAAATTTTTCCTCTGCAGTTTTTAAGAAATAAGTGTTAGAACCCCTGACAAAAATTGATTTATACGACTATCGATTCGTTTCGTTTAAAAGTATTAATAAAAAGCAGAACGCTTTTTTTGTAAAGACTTTTGCAAGTAATATGGAAATGAATTTGTGTGGCAAATTACCAGGGGTGCACCAATGCATTAACATCAGCATCAGCCTGCTGATGCATCGGCTAAGTTGTCGATGCATCGGGATCGGGATAGGTCTTGATTACGATTTGTTGATGCCAATTGTTTTGAAAAATTGTTTTTTTTTTACTTTCGTGTTTCTATATTGCATGCAAAAGCATAATTACTCTATAAAAGAAAACCCATGTATAAGCCTAGCCTAATATATAGACATATCTGCAACCACTAAACCTTTAAATACCTTTTGAACTGTTTTTTATCAGAATCTCCCTGCATTTAACGTCTGTTTATAATTTAAAAAAGCAATTATACAACTCATGGGTCCAAACTTTACAAAGAGATAAGTTTAAAATCAAGAAATATAAATGTATTTTTTGTGCCAGATTTTTCTCTCTTTCTCTTTTTGTTTTACAAAATTTACGAATTGCTTTAAACGTTTGTTTTCATCTATACCAAAATATTTTATTGGACTTTTAGTTGCTTTGCTTATTGTTTATTTATCTCTTATTTAATTTTATTTGTTAGTTTAATTCCTAGCACATAATTAGATAAACGATAAACTATAAACGATAATTTTCATTTACTCGACTAAATTATTTATTTACTAGACGATTAGGAAACATTGTAAAAGCAGAGCTAATCGATACGAGTTTCCTTCGCACCAAAGTACTACCCATATGCTGAGTAGGCGGAGCCGGGATTTGAAAATGCAATACTGCTGCTATAGCTAATTATAATTCTAAGCTTTAATATCGCTCTAACCAACTAAGCTATCTCGGTTAGAAATATATATATATATATATATATATATATATATATATATATATATATATATATATATATATATATATATATATATATATATATATATATATATATATATATATATATTTCTAACTTCTAGAAACTAAACTTAGAAATAAATTTAAATAAAAAATAAATAAATCAATCAGCAAAAGATCTAAGCATTGAGCAAATTTTAGTAAATAAGCAAGCATTAAAATTAAGCAAACTTTAGCAAATAAGCTAGCATTAAAATTTACCGTTAACATTATATTAAAAAAAAAAAACTTTAACTTTCCTATTAGCAAAAAAAAAAAGAGTATAAATTTAAATTTAAGGCCAATCTCAATGCATCGGCCGATGCATCGGTATCGGCGGCCTCTACCATTGGCATTGGCCAAAAGTAGGCATTGGTGCACCCATACAAATTACTCGTCTTGATAAATAAAACAGAACTAAAATATGACCGCGACCGAGTCTTTAAAACAGTTGTCTAATTCATTATTTTAGTTGTGAAGTTTAACAATTAAAAAGTTTTACTAACTTACGTTATTTTATCATGAAATGAATTAATTTTTATAAGTGACGAAAAAGCATTATTCAGAAGCTAACGGGTATAGCACATAACTTTGTAAATTGCCCTGAAAATTTTGTTAAAAACTCTCATTTGCCTAATGATTTGGTATTACATTAGAAATATTACAAGTATTTTTCAGGTGTTTCTAAAATTGAAAAACCCAGAAGAAGAAAAATAAATAATACATCTGAAATCTTTAAAATAGAAAATAAAAAAAAATCTTAATTTTTCATCAATATTGTTTCAACAAAATTTTGTGTTAAGCCATTTTAAACTATTTGCATATATAAAAATTTTTACCATGCAGATTATCACGAAAATTAAACAAAGATAAAACAACTTAGTTTATGTCAGACCTTTAATGGTGGTTTATTGACAAAATGGTGTTAAAGACAAAAATGATGAATTGTTTATATAAAAAAAGACAAGAATTGAGATGAGATATCATAAAAAATATTGCAAAGTTTACAAAGCTTTGCTACCATATAGTAAATAAATTACAGCTTATGCTTCTTCAATATAAGAAGTTCCTTTCAAATGAAAAAAAAAAAAAAAGGAAAAGAATCAATGAGGTTTTTGTTTACTTATTGGAATTCGTTGAATACATTTGATTTTTCAAGTTAGAGTGTTTATTTAAGCAAATAAAATAAAATGAATCACATAAAATTTTAACATATTAATGAATATATAAAAGGTTATGTTAACAGCAGATGGTGCTGAAATAATCTCCCTTAAAAGTGACCATGAAAAAGCAGATTCTTGACTAATGCTTACTGCTATCATGTAGCGAGCCATTAATAGTGATTGACTTATGCACTTATCTTACCTAAATGTTGTAATTTGGAGTCTTGATGCTGATGTATTTATCATTATTTTATTTGTTATCAACCATTTTACTAATAATGTTTATTTGCAACTGGTAATCAAAACAAGAAATGTATAATTAATATAAAAAAGTAGCTGATCATTGGGGCCTTCTGTATTATATAACAGTAATTACAGTAATTTCTGTAATTGGTTTTCATTCCTTTACAGGTTAGGTGATTAAGTTCGTCTGTTTTTTATAAAATGATTTCTTTTTAAGCTTTTTTACTGAAATAAAAAGTATTTAAAACACTGTAAATTTGTATTTTTATTTATAGAGTTAAGATAATACATAAATATATGACGATGAAATGAAGATAAAATAGCTGTCAAATGAAGTTGTTCCAGATTCCTATTAAATTAACTACAGATGTGCAACTAGTTGACGTGTGACGGTTATAACAATGCATTTACTGCGGCAACTAGAAGGAACTATCCTATAGACAGTAATGATTAGTGTTGTTACAACTATTAAATAATTCGACTGTCGACTAAATCGACTAATATACATTTTTGAAATCGACTAAGTCGATTAAGTCGAAGTATGGAAATAATTTATTTTTTTGAAATAAATTCTAATAAAGGTAATAAAGTAGTTCATATTTTTGTATTTATAAAATAAAATCATTTAAATAATAATTGAGCAAAACAATATGAGAGAAGGACTGCTCCGACAACTGGAAAATCTATTCCCAGACCCCAATGATTTAGAGACCGTTTTAAATACTTGCTTCATATCAAAAGCCATTATGGCAGTATGAAAGTATATATGAAAATCATAAGCACCGAGTAAACAAAAGAAAAAAAAATTAATGAAATACATACGAAAGTTTAATTAGGTATAAATTATGCTAACATGCTTTGAATTAGATAAAACTTTAAGAGAGTAACAAAAAACTAGATAATAGTTATAATAGTTCATACTATTGTTATTAAATGAAGAAACAAAAACTAGAGATTGATAAGTTAAATTGAATGAAAAGAAAAGATTTTAAGATTTTTACTCGACTAAATCGACTAGTTGATTAGTATGAAGTTCAAAGTCGATTAAATTGACTATTCGATTTTTCAAGGTCGACTGTTGATTTTTCAAGGTCGACTATTCAATTTTTCAAGGTCGACTAATTTTATTTTCAACTTATTTTGTCCTTAAATTTAAATAAAACTAAGTTTACTTTTTTTCAAAAAATTCACGATAAAGAAAATATTCCATTAAAATTACTCCATTAAAGTAATTACTCCATTTTTACTTCCTGATCTTTATATTGGCAACTCTAAAGTAGTTAGAGAGTCATCATTAAAGCTTTAAGGAGTGATGCTTGACGAAACTTGACATGGAGAGAACACATAAGAACGTTAGAAGAAAAAATTTCAAAAAATATTGGCATTCTATACAAAGCTTAGCAATTATTAAACCAAATCTGCTTAAAAATCTTATATTTCTCCGTAATGCATTGTTATATAAACTATGCAAATATTGCATGGTGCAGCTCAAATGTAAGTAAAGTTAAAAAATTGCTTAGTTGACAAAAACACGCTGTCAGAATTATTTCAGGTGCAGGTCGTTTCATACATTCTAAAGAACTATTTAAAAATCATCACATACTTAATGATTTTCAGTTAAACCTTTATCAAATTCTTATATTTATGTACAAACTGCATAATAAAGTAACTCCTATAATATTTAATACACTTTTCAATAAAATTAACCACGAGTACCCTACAAGATTTTCAAATTACAATTATGAGCAACCTAAAATGCAGTGTTTGGTTACTAAATTTTCAATTGCCATCAGAGGTCCTAAATTATGGAACACTTTATTAAATAACCAGCTGAAAAATTGTTCTTCACTAACTTATTTTTAATTTTCCTTAAATTATCCTGCTAACTTATTTTTAATTTTCCTTAAATTATCCTGCTAACTTATTTTTAATTTTCCTTAAATTATCCTGCTAACTTATTCTTAGTTTTTAGGTGTAATTATTATTTATTTTTTTTTTTATCTTTTTTTACGATTTTCTTTTGATTTATAGATTAGTAACTGATCTTAACATACTTGTAAAATTTGTATTTATTTTTTATATGGTACAAAGTAATTTTATATTTACATTTTACTGATTGTACACGCTTGCATGAAAGCACGTCGGGGCGTAGTGATAAGGCAAATATTGTCCTCTTTTAGCCCCGGTCATGTAGATTTTATTTATTTAAAACGGTATTGTTTTCTTTTTTTAATGACGAAATAAATCAATAAATAATTTTGACTTTTGACTATTTGACTTTAAGTCGATTTAGTCGAAATCGATAACAACACTTGTAATGATACTTACAATGTATTTCAAGCGGTTCTGATTCTGATATAGATAATTGACCATTGTTAATTTTTTATGTTTTTAATATAATAAAAATAAATTTAAAAAGTTAAATGAATAATGCATTATTATCAATTGTTCATTTATACATATATATGTGTGTGCATGTGTGTGTGTGTGTGTGTGTGTGTGTGTGTGTGTGTGTGTGTGTGTGTGTGTGTGTGTGTGTGTGTGTGTGTGTGTTGTCTATTCATTTCAGAAATACTCTGGAAAAATATCAATGCTCTAGGAAATTATCTTGAGGTGCCTCAAGACCTTTAAAATTTTAATGGGTCCCTAATAATATGTAAAAAAAAGTTTTTCAAAAGTATGTCATGTTGGGTCTCAAAAGAAGCAAAATTGATAAAAATTTCAAAAATAACAATTATTTAAAAAAAAAATTGTCATTTTATAGTTTATTGCAGAAAAAAATGACCTTTTAAACTAAAAATGAAAAAAGTTAATTTTTTTAAATTATAATTTCAAAAAAATCTTAAATAATAATTGTTTTATAAAATAATTGTTATTTTTGAAATTTTTATAAAATTTTGCTTCTTTTGAGACCCAACATGTATACACACACACACACACATAATTTTTATTAAAAATTAAAGTATTTTTGATATAATTCATTGCTTATTGGATTACATGCCGTTAAAAACAATATTTTAAATAAACTTTTTACTTACAAGATAAAAATCGACTTACACGATAAAAATCAATATTCACTAATAAATACATATGTAAATGCATGTATATTTGCTTATATATAAAAAGTATTTAGTGCATGTATTTTTGATATTATTTATTATTTAAACACTTGTAGGCTGTTAAAAGCAATTTAATTTATCTAAAACGATAAAAATCGATTCAATCGATAATATAAAATTCCGCCTTAAAATGCTTGAAAACTGCAGGATGAAAACTTTGGAACTTTTTAAATTTCGAATCAGTCTACCTTAAAAAGCAATTTTGGAAAAATATAAAGTAATTCTGAGAGGGAGGTTACGAAAACTGTTTTCCGGTGACATTTTTAGATCGCGGGTCGCGGTCTAAACATTAAAAAATAACATTAAACTCTTACTATTGTTTATGATTTGTTCGAAACTTTCATCTCTTATTTGCAATGCTTTGATTGTTCACGATTTTTTGAAACAATATCATTGGATAATTTTTTTTAAAAGTGGAATGTGATTGGTTAACTTCAAATTATGACAATTATGTGGTATTTAATTGAAAACACTAATCCTTGAAAAATGACTTATTTTTACTAACAGAAAATTTCGTTTGGTAGTGCGTTCCATGGGTGAGCAACGTGGTTGTTAAAAAAGTTGGATGAAACGAACGGCAATTGTTGTCCATTCCACGATGAAGGCGCTTGCGATAACTTGATGGGATATTATATGGAGCAGCATAGCGTCTAACTGAATGTAAATTATACCTACCTAAGTTCCAATTTTTTCTATTTTCAAAATCTATACTTGCATACATGCAAGTTCTCATAAATGCAAAGCAATTTCAGAAACTTGAATTAATGCGAATCTGCATAAGTGCGAACAGGCAAAATGCTCCACAATGAAAACCAGTTAAAAACTAAAATAAAATCTATAAGATAAAAAAATGCAAAAAAAACAATTTAAAACAAAGATTTAACTAAGTAAAAATAATGCTAATCAGGGGGTCAAATTTGTAAATAATACCAAACTTGTATTTGGTAAAAATAAGCTAATTTGGAGTATTTATATTTGTGTTGTATTTGATTAAAAAATTTCTTTGATATTTGTATTTGATTGAAATATATTTGTAATTCCATAAACTAGGTTAACCAGTGTTTTTTTAAGAAATACGGAGAGGTTCGTTGTTTGTTTTTTCATCGTTTACTCTAAAATAAACTTGTTTTTAAGGGATATTTTTTAAAAGAGTCGTTTTCATTCTTCTATTTAGTAGACCATTTTATCAGTCTTGTCTGGAAAACTTATTTTTATTTCTTCTCAACCAAAAGAGCAAATATTTGTATTTTATTTGGAAAATACCGAATGCATATATTTGTATTTGAATTTGTATTCAAAAATCTAAAATTAACGTATTTGTGTTTGTATTCGTATTTTATCAAAAGTATTTAACCCCCTGATGCTAAATAACAGAGGATGAAAGTAACGAACTACAATTACTCACGTTACAGTAATTGAGTAATTTTGTTTAAATTTTTTACTTTTTAATTTTTTTTTAAATGTGTTCCTTTACTTCTACTTAAGTATACTTTTTACCTAAAAGGATTGTACTTCGCTACATTTTAAATCATATACGTTTTTAAGTAAAAAAAAAAAAATTACGTAATAATATTGTTTAATATCACAAAAAGTATGATTTTATTCTTTTATCTGATTTATGATAGCGCATTTTTTATAACTTTGTTTCTTAATAGTTTTCACTAATATTTTAAGAGAAGTTAGGGATTGTCCACAAATTACGTCACGTGATAAGAAGGAGGGAGGGGAGGGGGGGAAGGTTAGCGATTTTGTGACGATTTGTTAAAGGGGGAATGGGTGTTTAATTTTGTGACGCAACTTTTTTTTTTACTTTCAAATCTAAAAAAGATTTTAATAGAGTACGTTCCCAAACATAAACCCTCAGTTGATGTATGTACTATAAGGTGGTTCCAAAACAACTTTTTTCAAAATGACTGCTGGTACCCCCTGAATAAGTTGTATATATTTAAAAAAATGTTAGATTTAATAAATTTTTGAATAAAAAATATTTAAAGGGGTTTCTACCGACCATCGAACATTAAATAGTAATAAAAATAATATTATTTAAAAAAAGTTTTTCAAAAGTATATTATGTTGGGTCTCAAATGAAGCAAAATTAAATAAAAATTTCAAAAGTTCATTATATAAAAAAAATTATTGTTGATAAATAGTAAATAAAAAATTAAAACGTAATTTTCAAAGACTTAATCACAGTGACAAAGTTTAACAGTCAAAAAAACATTGATAAAAAAAATTATGATTAATAAAGAAAAAAAATTAAAAAATAAAAACGTAATTTTCTGTTCACTAAAATCTAAAATCAAAATTTAATTATAAAATAAATAAAATTCTTTTGTTACTTCAGATATATACATGTTGTTGCAAAGGAAAACTCGTAGAGTCTATGAAGACTTATTATCAAGTACCTCTTTAAATGGTTAAATAAAGTCTAGTTCATTTTTATTTATAGTCAAAAAAGGTTAAACAATATACAGTCAGTGATACACAAAAATATTTCAGTATAAATTTTTGTTGTTAAGTCAATACCTGTCGATATAATGTTGGTATTAAGTATGAGGTGTTTAAATTTATTTTTCAAGGTGGCAGGATTATTTAATACTTTAAGTCCTATATTTTTGGATATTATTTTGCTATATAGGTACGGACCCTGTCGGGATATAGAAAATCGTGGGAACTTTATTGTTCTTCTAAGCACTGTAAAGTTGTCTGTTTCTCTTATTATATATCTATTAGGGTATGTCTATTAAATTGAATAAAAGTTATCTAAAAAACGCGATAAGACTTGTCCAAGTTTGTATTTAAGCATCAATAGAAAATTTTGGTAGATGTTGATTTGGTAAATATTAAGTGCATTCAAAGTTTTTAGTAAGGGTTTAGCATGCATGATTTATCTTTATTATAAACTAATCTTGATGCATGTTTTTGACTTATATAAATAGTATTTGGATTTGTGTCCACTTGCTCATGTAATATTAGTGTACGTAAGATAACTTTGAATGCAAGAAAAATAAAGCGATTTAAGATTATGTTGGGACAACATAGGTTTAACTTTGTAGAGTATCCCAATATTTTTTAAAACTTTTGTGTTTGTTGTACTTATATGGGCTCTCCAAGATAAATTTTCGTCAATAAGGATCCCATTAAATTTAGTTGTTTCTGTTCTTTCAATGTTTACCTTATCTATTGTTAGAGAGGGACGGGTAGTTGGTAGTTTAGAAGGATATTATTATGCAACTATAGTAACGCAAAAAATGATATATGTGCACTCCACTTCTCCTACTTAAGTCGATGTATTTAACTAAGAGTATCAGTCATTTGATTCACTGAAAAACTTTGAAAATTATAAGTAATAAATAAATATAATTATTAACAAACAACAATAATCGTTAAAACACATAAAACTACTTCGAAATAAAACAACATATACAAAAAGTAAAAAAAAAAGAAAATTCAAGGAGAAGTTGTTTGGAGGCGTGGCTTGTTCTTAATAAGTAACTCTCTAGTTAACCACGCTTCCCAACTAAAATTTTGATCATCCACGGCTCTACGTCAATACCTAAATATAAAAAAAATTTTTTTGCGCACAAATAATTTTTTTACTGAAAACTTTTTATTTGTAGACACGTACAAATAATTTTTTTCAAAGTATCATTAATTGATAATAGTTAAAATTTGCATTTATTGTATTAATTAGTTAACTAAAAGCAGCTAAGTATATTTAAAATATTATGGAGTATAAAATTAAAAATTGCATGAAGTAATTTATCGACTTCTGAAGACATCAAACAAGTACACTGCTGACGTTTCGAATTTTAATTTTTCTTTAAATCATTAAAAAAAATATTTTGAAATCATTTTAAAAGAAAATTAAAAAAGCTGTAAAAAATTTTTACTCTGAGTTTTTATTGAGCTACTTTTTACTTTTACTAAAATTTTTCGACCGGTATCGTAATAAATTTTTCGACCGGTATCGTAATAAATTTTTCGACCGGTATCGTAATAAATTTTTCGACCGGTATCGTAATAAATTTTTCGACCGGTATCGTAATAAATTTTTCGACCGGTATCGTAATAAATTTTTCGACCGGTATCGTAATAAATTTTTCAACCGGTATCGTAATAAATTTTTCGACCGGTATCGTTTACTTGATTAAAATATCACTCAAGTAGCAGTACTTTTGCTTGATTAAAAAATTTTGTTACTTTTTTCTCTGCTAAATTGAGGAATTTTAAAAAAATTTCAAAAAGAAATTAGTAAACTTTAAAGTTTTTGAATTTAAACAAATAAAAAACGTACGAGAAATGCGTGAGAATACCCGAGACAAAAAAAAAATGAATTGTTGTTTGAACTAACATTGGTAGATCTAACATGCTTCTTCTAACGTGCCTACACCTAACAAAGTATTATGGGTAATAAACTGAGCAGTAAAAGAAACGAAACTCAAAAAAAAAATTTCATTAAAATAATGAAATAATAATAAAAAAAGTAGTTAACTCGAAATTTGATATTTCAAACAAATAAACGCAATCATCTTAGTAAATACTTATTCATAAGTAAGTGTTTTTAAGTCTGTTTGACCGACCATCCTCAAACAGAATTAAAACCAAGCTGTTTTGAAAACTTTATAAAAGTAAAGTGAACAATACCACACAATATCATTTACTTTGGAATTTAAAGCTCTATTTTAATTCAAATATTTATCAGTAATGTGAGAAAGTTCCGTTATGATATTTCTCGAATTTCAAAGCCGATATTTGTTATTGGGAACTTTCTCTTTAGGTCTAACATTATCAATAAATATTTGAATTAAAATAAAAGATACTTAGGTTTAAATTACAAGGTAACTGCTAATGTTCAGCGAATGAAAACCCAAAGCCTTTAGTTTAAAAATAATATCCTGAAAAAACAATAAGAATTAAAAAACTTTTTTTTGGAAAATCATTCGTAAATAAATCTTTTAAAGTTTTTCATAAGTCTCTCTATCGTAAAGTAAAATGGTTATGCTGCTATATGCACGCAAATTTGGTAATCACCTAACAGTTTAGAAAAACATAATTCTTGGAAATTGTGACACTTTTTTTCCTATCAGACATATTTGATTCAATAAGTATACTCGTGTTTTGCCCGACTTTGTGAATTTAAATGCTGCTGCCTTATAACAAGGCAGCAGCATTTTTTCTCAATTTCAGTTTTTTTAAAAATAGATGTGTAAAGCACAATTTGATTTTTACGTTTTTTTACATCCCACTATATTGTTTGCACCTTTAGAGTACATCTGCATTTCTCTACATCTACTCTTATATCATATATCAAGCATATATTGAGCAAGGAAAGATTTTAAAATTAAGCAAAGTAATAAATTAGAAAAAACACTCAATATGCGCAATGATTAAGTTAATTTAATTAAGGCCAGGCAACAAACAACTCTATATAATAAAAACTCTTTTTAGCAATGAATAAATACCTGCAATAAATAAAAACTTAAATTGAAGTATGATACAAATAGAAGTTTTAAAGTGCAATCTAACCAATCTCAGTTTGTTTGTCATTGTAATGGTGATGAACCGAATTTCCTCATTATGCCATTGTTGGCACCAATGCCAACAATGGCATAATCAGGAAATTCGATTTAAAATCAAATTCCAATAAATAGTTTCTAAAATTACTTACAAAATAACTCGGCAATTTAACAATAAAACCCTATTTTTCTTTTTTGTTCTATAATAAAAAATTAATTTATCAAACTATTATTTTTATTTAATATAAAACCATTTCAAAAATCAAATTTAAAGTTTAATAATAAAGATACTTACTTAGCTTTAACCTTTACCAAGTTAAAAAGAACAAAATTATAAAACATAACAAGAATATAACAGAAAATTAATAACTTATAATTGAAATAATTTTTACCTGCTCTGCTCCATTATCATCACTAAAAAAAAAGAAAAAATGAAATCAATAAAATACTTTTTATCATTTTTTAAAGAAGTAGTTTTTGTATTCATGCTGAAGTTAAAATATATATATATATATATATATATATATATATATATATATATATATATATATACATATATATATATATATATATATATATATATATATATATATATATATATATATATATATATATATATATATATATATATATATATATATATCTGGGAACAAAAAAATCCTGAAATTTTGGCCACAACTGCCCCAAACAAGAGAGTAGCAAGTTGATAAAACATTTTTTGTACTTTTGCTAAATAAATTTATATTAATCAATAAATTCTAAATTTCATAAAATAATCTCTTAGATTATGAACTTTTGTAAAAAAAATTATGACAGTTGTAACCCCTTCATATTGATGAGGGCTCAAACTTTGTTGTCATAATTTTTGAGCACTAAGAGACTATTGAGTAAAATTTAGAATTTATTGATGAATTTGAAGTTATTTAAGAATAGTAGAAAAACTATTTTATCAAATTGTTGCTCTCTTGTTTGGGGTAGTTGTGGCTAAAATTTTAGGGCTTTTTTGTTCCCAGACTCCAATAATCATGGCTGTATTAAGGCGGAGGCTGAGGAGGCTATAGCCACAAGCCTACCATGAAAAATATACCCACTGAAAAAAAAATAAAACAGTTATAAAATATAAGCCCACCTCTAGAAAAAATATCGACAAATAAAAAGGCCCATCTTAACGTCAAAAAGGCGAAAACACCAAGTTATCAACAATTGGATATTTAAGCTCGCGGCCTCACATAGTAAATGTTTATTTATCAAATATCTAAACACTGTAGAAAAATGTTTATTTATTGGATGTTTAACTATTGAAAACCTAGACACTGCCACAATATATTTTACTTCGTTGCACAAATTGTCTTTTTCTCGTTATCATTTAGTTTATATCCGATAAATAAATAAATATATATATATATATATATATATATATATATATATATATATATATATATATATATATATATATATATATATATATATATACATATATATATATATATATGTGTATATATATATATATATATATATATATATATATATATATATATATATATATATATATATATATATATATAGTGCAGACTTATATTTCGCTCGTTTTATTATTTATTTAATGTTTTCTTTTTATTAAAATAAAAATTAATAATCATGAAAAAATATAAAAGCGAATAGGAGAAAAATTAATTTAAAAACGAAGAAGAGAAACGTTACGAAAACTTTTTGGCAGCAACTAAAAAGATAACTTAACTCTGTCCACCCCACAACATTACCAAGCCTGAATCGAATACTTAACTTAGTACAAGTAGCGCAATTGCAACTTGCAACTGAAACAACAAATATAAATCATAAACAAGAACTTCAAGATGAATAAGCTCTAGTAGAAGATCTAGCAGAAGAGATTAAAGTGGAAATACAATATGATAAACTTGCAGATGTAGATAAAAAGTTTTCTGATGATGTATATGATGTATATATATATATATATATATATATATATATATATATATATATATATATATATATATATATATATATATATATATATATATATATATATATATATATATATATATATATATATATATATATTTACCGGGGTAGACCCAGACCATCAAGTAAGGATGATTGGGTAATTGCAAATTTTATATTTTTTCGGCAACCTCACAAAATATAAAATATTTTCAGGTAATTTTTGTTTGAATATTAGTTTTATACTGTTTTAACCAGTGTAATTATGAAATGACGTCATTTATTGGTATTCCAATAGGGGTTGTCTATAAATTACGTCACGCTTTTTGAAGAAAGGAGGAGGAGAGAAGAGTACTGGTTTCTTGATGACTTGTACGTGATTTATTACTAAAAAGTTACAAAGTTGTGTCGAGGGGAGGGGTTAAAAACGACCAAAAATTGCTTGACGTAATTTTTGGACGACCCCATAGTCCGATTTAAATTTCGCACCACACAATTTCATTGAATCACTTTAGGAAGGTTCGTTGAAAGTTTAAAACCAAAAATATGTTAAATCGAATTTTTTCTAAGTTCTTTCTTTACGCATAGTTTTTGATTTTGCTCTTAAAATATAACAATACTTTTCTTTTCTTTATTTTATTTAAATTTTATTTAGTTGTTGATTAAAAATGTAAGTTAATATTATATTTTATAACATTTTATTATATAGTTTAATAATATAATTAATAATATAATACTATAAAATAATGATATAATTAAAAATAATAAAAATATTTCAAAAAATATAAATAAAAATTAAAAATAATAATATAATTAATAATATAGTAATTAATAATATATAATTTTAATTATATTTTATTATATAAAATTTTATCAATAAATTGTTATTTTCAATATCTGTTTCAAATATATTCAAGTCAATGTGTAGAAACACCGACAAATTAACTTTCTAGTCTCGACAACAAACAAGTGTTTCAATAATTTTTAATTACTTTAAAATATAATTTACAGCGTCATATTATTAACATAAGGTTTCAGAATTTTGTTGATATTGCGTGCTTTTTTTTATAAAGGGTTTCAAACACCAAGTAACACTCACAAAAAATTTCTTTTTTAAATCATGGAAGGGGTAGAGGGTGTTGATTAATGGTTGTTGAATGTAGATCCAGTGAACCAGGAGATCCAGTGAACCGGGGAATAAAATATTAATACTATTATTCAACAATGTTAAGTAAAAAAAAACACAAAAAACAAATTCTAAATTTAAATATAGCGATAAATTAATGAATAAACTAGACAAAAAATTACAAAAGTTTAATATTAGGAAGCAATAAAAACACTTCCTATCACTTATTTTGAAATAGTTTTTTGACGATATTTTTCGTCGTATTTCGTCTGTATAAAAAGCTATGTGTCAAAAAACACACGAATGAGCATTAGCACCAGCATTAAGTACCCTATTATATATTAGGTTAAGCAATAACTAATAATATTAAACAACAATTACTAACGTTAGGCGATAACTGTTAACATTAGGCTAGCCTCCTCCTTCCGTTATTTATGAAACCTTAGTTATTTTTAGTTAATCAAGAATAATTCCATGTTGTATCAAACATTTAAATTCTTTGAAAAGAATACCTTTCATAATTTCGATAAACCAAAAATAATGTTTTCATTGATACCATCGGCGCCAATTGTTTTATTAGACTTTTATAAAGCAATTTATAGGATCTTTCAAATTCATCAGAAGGTAATTCAAAATAATTTAGACAAGACACTACAGTTTGAGGAGGCTGAATAAGTGCGAATTTCATAACTGCGAATCTGCATAAGTGCGAAGCAGTTGCAAAGACTGGCATAAGTGCGAACTGGCACAAATGCGAACTGGCATAAGTGCGCCGAAAGAATTTGCAAACATTGGCATAAGTGCGAACTGGCATAAGTGCGAACTGGCATATGTGCGAATCAATTGCAAAAACTGGCATAAGCGCGAACTGGCACAAGCGCGAACTGGCATAAGTGCGCCGAAAGAATTTGCAAACATTGGCATAAGTGCGAACTGGCATAAGTGCGAACTGGCATATGTGCAAATCAATTGCAAAAACTGGCATAAGTGCGAACTGGCACAAGCGCGAACTGGCATAAGTGCGCCGAAAGAATTTGCAAACATTGGCATAAGTGCGAATTGGCATAAGTGCGAATTGGCATAAGTGCGAACTGGCATAAGTGCGAATTGGCATAAGTGCGAACTTGCCAATTCGCCACGTATGCCAATTTGCACTTATGCCAATGTTTGCAAATTCTTTCGGCGCACTTATGCTAATTCGCGCTTGTGCCAGTTCGCACTTATGCCAGTTTTTGCAATTGGTTCGCACTTATGTTAGTTCGCACTTATGCCAGTTCGCACTTATGCCAATGTTTGCAAATTCTTTTGGCGCACTTATGCCAGTTCGCGCTTGTGCTAGTTCGCACTTATGCCAGTTTTTGCAAGTGATTCGCACTTATGCCAGTTCGCGCTTGTGCCAGTTCGCACTTATGCCAGTTCGCACTTATGCCAGTCGCACTTATGCAGATTCGCAGTTATGAAATTCGCACTTATTCAGTCGCCCCTACAGTTTTGGTTAAACTAAATTTGATTTAATTGAGATAAAAAAGACTTGGCCTGATTAAGATAAAAAATTTGTCCATTTGAGATAAAAAAAAGTTGGTGTAATTGAGATAAAAAAATTTGTTCGTGTGATTGGCTTCTCATTCACTCCTTGCAAAGAGTGAACCATGGTTCATAAAACATTTTATCAATGTTTATAATAGCCGTATTCCAATATTTTATCGGCGTCATTTTATCTGCAATAAACTATAAAATAGCAATTTTTTTATAAAATAATTGTTATTTTTGAAATTGTTATAAAATTTTGCTTCTTTTGAGACCCAAAATGACATACTTTTGAAAAAATTTTTTTTACATATTATTAGGGACCCATTAAAATTTCAAAGATCTTGAGGCACCTCAAGATAATTTCCTAGAGCATTGGTATTTTTCCAGAGTATTTCTGAAATGAATAGACAACTTTTGCACACCCAGGCTAAACGAATTGTAAAAAAAACTAAAGTTCACTCCACCCTACTATACAATTTGCTTATGTCTATGTTTATAGGAATAAATTATTGATTTAAAATTAATAGGAAAGCAATATACCTAATATATTTAATACTATAATAATAATATATATTTAATAGTATTAATATTATATATAAATATATAAAGTTATAAATATATATATATATATATATATATATATATATATATATATATATATATATATATATATATATATATACAGGGTGCGGAAAAAGTTTCCGTACAAAAATATAAACAGCAAAAACAGCAAAAGTTTCTGAACAAGACGAGAAACAAATTACACTTTAATTTAAAACAAAATAGTATGTATCTCTGTATAAATATATAAAGTTATATATCCTCTGTATATATAACTTTATATATTTTTATATATATGACTTCTATATATATGTGTATATATAATTTTATGTATTTTTATATAATTATATATTTATATATTTTTAAAATGTTGAGTTAAACGTAGTATTTGTAAAATGTTGAAATTAACATCGTATTTGTTAAATATTAAATTTAACATCGTATTTGATTTTTTTTATTGCCTACAGATATGATCTCATCGCGTGTTCTATATAAAACAAAAAAGTTCATTTAAAAAAAAAAAAAAAGCAGCCACCTTGCTTCTTAATTTTACGCGTTAACTAGATCACATTAAACTCTGAGAGCTGGGAGTTTGAGTCTAGATCACATCAAACTCTGTGAGCTTGAGGAGGAGAGGAGTTTGAGTTTTTACCATTTTTAGAGCTGCATTAAATCTTTGTAATTAAAAAATATATGCGAAGGTTCATTTAAGTTTATTTTTATCTTATCTAAGTTTAACAACATTTTAACCAAATATTATATTATATTTAATAGTTCAGTACCTAGTTTATCTACTTAGGTTCCCGCTCTTAAAAATAAAAATTCGGCATAAAAATTGAACTGTAAAAGTGATTACTGGTAGAGAAGATAATAGAAAGAATAACATTGGCTTAAAAACACCTTAACGTGTATGCAAAATCCTTTAAAAGCCCATTAGGAGTTGATTATATATAACAACGGGAGTCTAAAATTAACTCGGATTTAAATTTCAAGGATGTTTTTGAGTTTAAAGTTTTAACTTTACCTTATTATAAAGTCATTAGCAATCTAATTTAGACATTTTAGGAACTTTGGGATTTGTACTTTTCGTAATTTATATAAAAAAGAAGAAATACACAACATAAAGAAAAAAGATTTGTTATTTTTGAAATATAAAAATGTTTTTTAATAAAGTTGTTCACAATTTTACATTTTTATTTTTTAAACAGTTGTTTGACTAGAAATCGCTATTTGACAATTTTAAGCTAACTTGAATAGTTTGAATTTGATTGGTTATATATCATTCTTAGTGATCCTAGAAATTATAATAAAGTTTTAGTGACTTGCTCACTGAAAAGTTCTTTTTTTATTATTTTAATGAATTGGAGCAGAATATTGCATGGATTTTTGGAGAAACGTAAACAGGGGAGATAGAGTAATGTCGCATTTCTATACCTTACCATTATAATTAGGAAAATTAGTTACGTTTTTGAATTCTTTTGATTTACGTAAGTATGTCACAACAGAGTTATTAATTACATCACTGTCAAATCGAAATGAAACGGTTGACAAGTTTTTATTCTGTCCTTGCAAACCTCTGCCGAAAATAGGATCCTACTAATTGGTTTTGGTAAATTTTTTTCAGTTCAGAAGAGAGTCTTAAGTCCCGCTTAATTTAAGTAATTAAGGCGTAATTAAGGCTTATTTACTGTTGAGTCAATATTTAGGCAGGCCCGTAAGAACAAAAATTATATCGGGGGGGGGGGGGAGTACTTCCCCGAAATAATTTGAGGAACTTTTTTCCCTTTTTTTAATCATTTTTTCAGTTGATTTCTTCAAAATTATTCATTTGAATAAATTTGAAAAGTTATTTGAAGCCAATAATTTAGCTTCCTAATTAAAAACGAACAGATAATACAAGTTGCAAATAAAAATGAAATAGCTATTCATCATTAAAGCTAAAATCATTTTTTAAACTTTCTAAAAAATATAAGTTTTGAAAACAAAATTTTGGTTTTAGAATGTTTTTTAACAGGAATGCGAAGTCCTATCAGTTTTTAGAGACTCCGAGACTATGGGGGTAAAAAAAAGTAACTCTTTAGACTCCGGACTCCAATTTTTTTAAACATTTTTGAGTCAATTAACAAGAGTTTTTAGGGATAAATTAGTCCCTGAAATGTTAGAGTAGGCTCTAAAGTTTCTTTTTGGTTTCATTTCTTTGCTCAAAAAATATTTTTTTCTTTTAGGTTGAAGGTATTTAACTAATATACTATATTTAAAAAACTTGTTAGTTTCAATTGTACTTGCGGTAGTAATGAAGTGGTAGAGCGCTTGCCTGGTAAGTGCAAAATCCCGAGTTTGATTACCATGCTCAACTTGCTCCTCCGCGTATCGGTCTTCTCTTATTTTATAAATTAGATTCTTACCCTTCCCATAATTACGTAACTAGTTAAATAACCCCCAAAAAAAAAAGTTTGTAAAATTATTATTTTATAACAGTAAAATCATGTCTGTTAGTTTAAACAATGCAATTAGAAAAACGTTAGAAAAATACTTTCTTTTACTTTGGCATCAACGCAGGCGTCAAACTTGATTATGAGTCAGAACTCTGATCATTGCACCACGGCTGTGGTATTTTTAAGTGTATAAATGTTTGTGTATTTAATGTAAAGTTGTCCTGGTTTTATGCTTATGAAACAAAGCGCTAAACTAAAATTAAAAATTCTTATTGCGTTCTCCTATAGAAAAACTGGTACAATAACAACCGTAGCCTCAGCATGATTCGGCATCTAACTATCAGCGTAAACCAAAAGTTTTGTATACCACGTACGCTTTGATTCGCCTTTCTTTTTTTTTTTTTTTTAAACTGTCTGCTATAGGCGATGTATGGCATAAACACGCTGCACATTTTTTAATATATTATATGCCAGAGAGCATACCGTACGCAACGTTATTAAATGCGTTCGTGCTTTTACTGGTTTAAAGCTACGTAACTGGTGGCTAAACAAATTTAAATTAATAAAATTATAAATTAATATTATAATTTATTAATATAATAAATTATTTAAATTAATAAAATTATAAAAGATAATAAGGGTTAGTTAAGAAACTTTCATGTAAGCTGATATGCTGATAAATAAAAAAATACCCGGAGTTCCGAAGTACCTACAATTGTTATGAAAGTAGTGACTCCGGGCTCTGAGTGAAAACAGGGACTCCTAGACTCCGGACTCCGACTTCGCACCTCTGTTTTTCAGGCTAATTTCTAAAAATAAAGTTCTCAAAATTCTTAAGTTGCTAAGAAAATGCATTTAAACAAAGTTGTTAATTATGAGCTCGATCTCTCCATTTTTTATTTATCATAATGCTTCAATTGAGTGTCTGGATTTAAAAAAAAAGTATTATAATAATATCTCTTAGCTAACTCAATTTTTTTTTTTGAAAACTATTTAATACAAAAGATAAAAAAAGTATATATAGAGTCAGTGCAGACTTAACCCACGGTCATCACGGGCAAATATTTTAAAGAATTTTTTTTATTTTTTGAAAGATATATTAAGTCCAAAGATGTGTTGTAATTATTATAGTGAATTGCTTTAAAAAAAAGCGCACGATTTATGAATTTCATTCGTGCCTAAAGTTTTAAAATATGAATTACAAGACGGTAGGTTAACAGTATTTTTTTTTTATTTAAATTTTTTATCTTAAAATTAAAATTAAAATATAACCGGTAAAAAAAAAAAAAAAGAGAAAATAAATTTTCGAGAAAAAAGTCTCCTAAAATAAATTATAAAAAAATATCTATATACTTTTTTTTTAATTAATTAATTCCAGCTAAGTATTTCCAGTGTAATTCCCCAGCAAGCACACAACGTTGAAACAACGTTGAAATAACGTTGATCAACGTCGATCAACGTTATTTCAACGTTGTGTGCTTGCTGGGGCTAAGTATTTAATAATATGTATATTTTAATTATACATATTATTAAATACTTCATTATTAAATATAGAAATTTTTATTATTTGAACAGTTTTAGGCTACAATTTTTACAGAATGATAGTCTAAATCTATGCAACTATGAAATTGATTTTTTTTTTTTTTTTACATCACACAATTTTATTCATATTTCTAATCACTTTTAAACCGCCTCCCTAATTTACTTTCGTTTTTATATAACATGCTTTGTTAAATATATAAATTAAAAAAAAATTCTTTCTAAAATTTCTAAGGGGGAGAGGGCGATCATCCTCATAGTTCCCCGCCCCTCCTTTATGAATCCGCCCTTTGTAGTCATTATAGGAATTGATAATATAAAACGGTTCTGGAAAGTATAAACTGAAATTTGGTCTTTATTTGTTGCAACGGCATAAAAAATTATACTTTTAGCATTTAAATATATCAAAGAGACAATGTTATCTTAATAAACAAGTAGTTATTATATAACATGTTATGTTATCATGTTATGTTAAGTTTTTGTTATGTTGATAAACATTTTGTGTTATTATGTTATGAAAAACTGATGTTTTTTATTATTTAACAAGTAATTAGAAATCTATTTTTATGTAATGCAACTGTAAATAAAATATTGTTTACTTTATGTATGTTATTTTTCTTCCAGATGCTTATAAAACTATTATTTTACATCTTTTATGTGTCAATATATTACCCATTTATTAGATTTTCAATTAAAATTAGCCTTTTTCCTAAGTATTACCGTTCTCTTTTTAATCTGACTTATGTGTCACGGTGTAGTTGGGCTAAATTGAGTCGATTTGACAAAAATAAATAAACTTCACTTTTAACGCGAGAAGCAAACAATTTAGGCGCAATAATCTTTATATAGTTTACATACTGTAAACAATGTTGCGTCAATGTTACGCTAATATTTTTACTACCCAAGAAACATCATTTTAAATGTTATAATGATTTATTTTTATTTATTTTTTTCCCCTCATTTTAAATTAGTCTTATTTAAATTATACTATTACGTCATTAAAATAAAATAAAAAGTCACGTTACTTGTGCCATTAATTTAATAAAAATGTAAAATTAACTTATAGACACGTTTGCTGTGAACATTAGTTTTGTTATATTATTGATAGTTGATATATTGTGTGGGAAATCTGTGTGAGTTAATAATCAACTCACACAGATTACCCACACAATTGATCAACTTACCCATCTTGGGAAGGTTGATCAATTTCGTAAATTTCAGGCAATATCTTCTCAAACAAATTCAAAACAGTTTTCTTTTTCTAAGTATTTTTTATCAGGTTCTATTATCTTTTTAGATGTTGAAAAATAATGTTAATTCGACGCAACGTTTAAGAGATTTGTTAGATTAGTAAAAATTGCTCAACTATCGACTCAACTTGTCCTAATTTTTTTACCGCCTATTTTGATGCTTATTTCGTTTAAAAGTAGAATGAATAAAATTTATGAATTAATAGCTATAAGTACACAAATCTTCTAAGAATGCACATTCTTCCTTATTCTACCACAAAAAACAATCGTTTTACCGCACGATTAAAGTGTTTATGGGTATTTCTTTATGAACTTGCTTTTAAAAGTTTTTTAAGTTTATAATAAAATTCTATTGCATTTGTCAAGATGATTTTATTAACAAGTATTAATTCTGAAAACTTCATAATTTTTACAGTATTTATATCCATTACATACTCTGAAAATACATTACAAAATAGATTTATATATTTTTTCACAACATAAATTTCTTATTCATTATGACATTTTTTATGTCATAGGTTAGTTTGTAACGTTATAAAGTTATATAACAAATTTTACAAACAAAAAAAGTGTAAACACATTGTAATCACAAACTGAATATATTAAATAGGTCAGTAGAAACTTGATTGAGTTGCTATGAAAATAAAACCAGTAATGATTGAATTATTTTCTATCAAAGAACGATGGCTATGTATGGTATAGCTGTAGTTGTAAGTAAAGCTTATGCTGAATCGTTCACTTTACAAACTTATGCAGACTTTGCTTAAATAGAAACTAAAAAGCTCTAGGCCAACATACTTAGTGATGATAAACTTTTAATTTTATTTACAACTCTGCCTGCTTGAAGCAATCATATTGATATCGGTTCCTGCTTATGGTTTTGTTCCAGCAAACAGTCATCCAATCGTAAACCTTCATTGATTGAAGTACCAGCTGAGTTTGATTGAAATTAGATTTTTTTTTATTAGACCGACAAGTCAATTCTAAAGTACTTCTATCAACGTTAGTCATCAAGCCATTTTA
This sequence comes from Hydra vulgaris, assembly GCF_038396675.1. Lineage (NCBI taxonomy): Eukaryota > Metazoa > Cnidaria > Hydrozoa > Anthoathecata > Hydridae > Hydra > Hydra vulgaris. The sequence continues at coordinate 47,226,523 of NC_088923.1, read as the reverse complement.
AAAGGCTAGAACAAAAAATTTTCGAGTTGTATAAAAACTTGTTTCGAGTTGTATTAAAACTTGTATTAAAACTTGTTGCATTTCGCTCTATTTAGATTTCATATTTTGTGTATAACATTTATGTAATGCATAGATTCAAGATTTATTTTTTATTAAAATATTTTTGATATTTTGTTTCATATGACAAGATGTATTCAGTAATTTAGGTAAATAAAATTTTGACCATGGAATCATTTTCTTCTCATTCACGGTTGTAAACTATACTATACTAAATTATTTCTTACTCAAGTTGCAATGTTTTAGAGGCCCAACAAAGATCTACCATGGTAACAAAACGTCTAGTAAGAGTAGCGCAATGCCATTCATAGACTTTAACATTGCTACCCATTTTAAACATTTGTCTTTTAACTATTAGCTAACACATACTGGTCTAAAGTAGATTTTATTTAAAAATATATTAATAGCTAACACATACTGGTCTAAAGTAGATTTTATTTAAAAATATACAGTTAATAATAGCTAATAGCGTTACAACTTTTTAAGTTTGAAAACTGTTTGATTGCATTAGTGATTTCTAAGTTAGATCAGGACAATTAGCACTCCTAGAAAAATGCTTAATGCAAGTACATAATGTGCTTATTATAATTTTTTGATAATTTATTTTTTATGTGGTTTAAAATAAGATTAAATAATGCATAAGGTAGTTTTGATAAATGTCTTTTTTTAATAGACCTCAATAGAGTTGCTAAAGATTGCACTCAAACTTTAATACACAAGTACAAGTAAGGCAAGTACACAAAAGATTGTTACGAAGTTGTTTTATTGCAACTAAGTTACGGTGTTTTAATTTTTTACAACAATGGTCCAATTAGGTTTCAAAGTTTAGTACACTTTTCTTTTTGTATTATTTTTTGTATATTTTTCTTTTGTATATTTTTTGTATTATTATTTGTATATTTTCCTTTTTTTTAGTACACTTTCTTTTAATGATCTTTTATTGTATTATCAGAATCTGTTTTGGATTTAGAACTATTAAATTATTTAATTATTAATCTGTGTTAACAATATTACTAATTAGAAGGTGTATTTAGGTTGTTTTTTTATTTAGGTTTTAAAAAAAAAATAAAAGTTAATAAAATTAACTTTTCTTAACATTTTTCAAAAGGTTGTTAGGTAGCATATATAGACTTGCCAATGTGCTAAGTCTAACTAAACTTTTGAACCTAATGGCACCAGGTTGCTGGAAAACAATGGTCTTAAATTTGAAATTATTACAAATGTTGTTAACTAGTATTTTAAAAAAAAAGTAAAATAATAATATCCAATTGTATTTTAATTTCTATTACTTTGCTTTAATTTTATTATTATGTGATAATTAACGAACTTGCTCAAGTTTGCTATAAACCAACAAACTTTAACCATAGTTCAAAAATTAAAAAAAAAAAAGGTAGAAAAGAAGTTAAGTGGGAGTTTAATGAAATTGGAAACAATTTTGCTTAAACGCAAATAATGATTCATATTGTTTGATGTTTAGAATGGTATTAGCTGAAACATCGTTTTGACAAAAAATACTTCTACTTTCGCTGTATCATTCATCTTATTGGTAACTAAGGATAACTTGTAACTACGAATTTAAATAAGTTTCTAGAATTATGTTAATCTTTAAACCATTTACAAAGACCATCCTTTTTACGTCATCATTATTACGATAAAATCTTATTGATAATAATTGAAACCTATTTACGCTGTTTATAGAAATCTAAAGCGATATATATTATATATATATATATATATATATATATATACATATATATATATATATATATTTATATATATATATATATATATATATATATATATATATATATATATATATATATATGATACATTGACGGAGTGTTTGGGATGTGTTATCAATCTTTTCTTTCACTATTCTTCGTTTTTTTCTTCTTTTTCTGAAAATGCTGTATGCAATAAAGATAAGCAAAACTAGTGAGCAAATGCTCATTTAAACAAGCTATAGAAGATAAAAAAAATATACATATATATATATATATATATATATATATATATATATATATATATATATATATATATGTATGTATAATATATATATATATATATATATATATATATATATATATATATATATATATATATATATATATATATATATATATGTAGATTTTTTTAATCTTCTAAAGCTTGTTTAAATGAGCATTTGCTCTCTAGTTTTGCTTATCTTTATATATATATATATATATATATATATATATATATATATATATATATATATATATATATATATATATATATATATATATATATATATATATATATATATATATATATATATATATATATATATATATATACATATATATATATATACATATATATATATATATATATATATATATATATATATATATATATATATATATATATATATATATATATATATATATATATATATATATATATATATATATATATATATATATATATATATATATATATATATATATATATATATATAAACTGTATTTCAAGCGCCAAATCTATACAGCTAACGGTCAATGTCAATGTTTTGTTTTTTATATATAATCTTAAAAAAGCCCAGCCCTTAACTGTGTGGATTTGTCAGTTCGACATATAAACTCGTCAAATCAAGATATTTAAAGATTTTTCAAACCAATTAAAATTCAAAACATACATTCATCAACTTGTACTTTATTGTGACTTTATAATATTTAACCATCAGCCTTAAAATCCAGTGAAATTATTTGATTACAGAATTATTTCACTTAACTGATAAACTTTAATTGAAAACTAAACTGCACACGCTTCTAGTGGGTTTTCTCTAATACGTTTCTTCTTCACTTAAATAAAACTTTTATTTGCACTGTTCAATCAAAAATGTTTTCTTGATCAAGTAAAAATTAAGCCTTATGGAGATTTAGGGGTTCTAAGAACAAAGCATAAAAAATCTAAAGCCAGTAATTAAACAAAGTTATCAAAATCAGACCAAAATATATAAAAAAAGTCGAAACTTTCAAAACTCTATTGTATTTTTTAAGTTTTAATTTTTTTGTTTATAAGGTCGTGGGAACTAAAGGTACTAGCTTTTCTTAAAGTTTGTCAAAAGAGTATTTTTAATAAGATTTTTTTTACTGTTGTAAATTTCGTATAATTCTGTCAGATTATATAGTGTTTCACAACATTACTGCTTTATGAAAGTTAAGTTATTAAAAATAGCTTTGATATAAATTTTGAGATTTTTCCCTCTTTTAATTTAGAATATGTATTTAAACAAACAAACGAAAAACAGCTAAAAAATTTGACTTAGGAAATGTGATAGTAATTATATTTAACTAGTAACCGCTTTATACGATTTATAAAATAAAAACATTTTTAAAATCGCAAAGGAGGAGCGTTAATATTTTTAATTTATGAGACATTTGACATTTGAATTATTCTGCATAATTAATCAACATCGAAAAACGACATCCAATAGGGATAAAGTGGTTAGTGATTATGCAAGAATGTAAAAGTTTATAATTTCCGTCAAAGCTAGTGAACTGTAAAGAAATTATAAACGCAGAGTTAAATTAAAAGTTCGTACTTGACAAAAGTTCAAGAGAAATATATTTTTGAAAAGTAAATATATGTAAGCAAAATGGATATTAAAATTGTAATAGCTGTGTTATTTATGTTTACTATACTTTGTGAGTCGAAGCAGGCGTCTACGACGATAAAAAAATCAGAAGGTTCTGGTAATGGTTATGATAATTTATCTGATCAAAAATACAAAAAAGTCTTTAAGAGCCCAACCTACGGAATAATAGATAATACTGAAGAAGGCTCAGCTGAAGATGACGATGATGAAAGTTCAGGTGACGATGGCAGTGGTAGTGGTATACCGACGTTAATAACAACGAAAAAAAGCACCGTAAAAGTTATTTCTTCTACAATCGCTAGTATAACTGTATTTGATATCAATACTCCTACAATGTCTTCAGTTGCTAAAAGCAATAATGCAACTGAGACAAGTGATAGTCTTTCATCGACATCACAATCTGTTACAACTAAAAGTCAAGAAATAGGAAAACAAGTTGAAGAACAGCCAGGAATAAATTTCACATTAGGAATTATCATCGGAGTTGTTGTCGGTGCTGTTTTAGCAATATTAGTTATAATTTTTCTTGTTTATCGACTTCGTAAAAAAGACGAAGGTAGCTACTCACTTGAGGAGCAGAGTACGCAAGCATTTATAACTAATGATGGTCCCCAAAAAACTGAAAAAGAAGTTTATGCATAAGCTTTATTTAATTAATCACTTTATACAACATAAAATGTTATATAATGCAGATAACTTTCTAATAAGATCCAAATGCGTTAGACTGATGTACCTAATTCAGTATGAGGTACAGGAAGAAAACATTCTAGCATGGAGCATATATTTTATATAAAACATTAAAAGAAAAATTTTTTAAGAAAGTATTGATATTATTTTGTTTATTCAAATAAATTCTTAGTAAAAAAGAGTTTCAGGAACTTGTGTTACTGTACTACTTCAGTTCATTCTTTAGTACTTAAGTATTGTGTTTTTTTCTCTTCTTTCCTAAACCAACATAAATCAATTAATCGATTTTAAATTTTTAAGTTATAGCTGTTTTAAAAATATAACCATGAAACGTGATTGGTTTTGTTTTACATTGTATTTGTTTTTAATGTTTTCTCGTTTAATAATGCTACTTGTTTATAGAACTGTTTTGAATGAAAGTTTGAACTGAAAGAGTTTTTTAAATATTTTGTTTATTTTTTGTAGTATTTTATTTAATTTTAGATATTCTATAAAGAATACATACATCTCCCTATCTATTTAATGTACATTATATCTTAATGTTTTCTGTCAAAATTTTGTATTGATAAAATTTTGTTTTGTTTTTCACAATGTATTATAAAAAAAAAGATGATTAAGTAAATATCAAATCAAAGTTGATTACGAGTATTTACTTTAACATTGATATTTTATTTATTTTTTCTACAGTATTTATTTTTTCTTTTGCAAGACAAAAGAGCACATGCCAAAATAAAGCGCTTTGGTTCAAACGACTAATCCACGCTGCTCGGGAAACAATATGAGATATTATCGGCTTATTACAAGCCGTTTAATTAAAGTTTCGCGAATAGCTTACCGTTTTTTTTATATATAATTAAAGGAAGCGCTTATCGGTGCGAAACCTTTCGTCGTCCTTTTCTCTTGTAACTACATCTTTGATCTTTTTAAGATGAAGTATATAGAACGGAGGTTTTTTTTCTGTTTCCATGGATCAATAAGATGATGAGAATTTCGTTTTAGTCGCTTGCTTTTGTCAATAATTTAAAAACTAATTTTCGGAAAATCTAAAATATGTACTTAGGGACGTTTTTTTCTGATTTCTTAATTCTCCGTTCAGAATAAAATGTTAACTACTTTCGATAATAATTTTAAATTTAGTAGAAGCGTCATATCTAAGTAAGAAACTCGATTAACTAATAGTTGAGATAAAAAAGAACTGAAACCGTTCTTTAAATGAATTAACAGTAAAATAACTTTTTTTTTTTAAATAATTTTAGGAAGTCTTTTGTTAAATTAATTTTCATATTGTGCGGCCTTATTATAACTAACTTTTATTCATGATTAACAACAGTTTTTAAACTTTATAATTTGTTTTTTAATGTCGCAAATTTTATTGTTTGACGCAAACAAATTATGTATATTGGTTGTCCAAAGAAATAATGTTTGGCGCCATATCTTTAATATAAGTTTTCATTGAATGACAACGTGGAATTAAATCAATTTTCAGCAATAGTAAATTAAAAAAAATCATTTTTACTGCACCTGACCTTCTTAAGTATCGCTTGTGATATAACTTTATTCGGTTTTTAAAATTCTTTCTTTTTTAATAAAGTTTCAAAGAAAACATCAAATGACTCTTTTAAAATTTTGTAGGTTATCATTTTTCTTTTTATTTAACGCCTTATATATAAACCGTACCACCATGAAGTGCTTGTCTTTTTAAAAATAATATTTGAATACTCTTCACTGTAGTGATAGTATTTAAAATACTTCTCAAAAAAACATTGCAAACTAATTTAATTAAAAAGCATTAAAACAACGTGATATACTTTACAAGTAAAAATCAATTTTTTTGTTCAGTAAATATTAAATACATTAAAATATATAAAGTTGCAGATAAATAATAAATTTTGAAAATACCGAGACAACACCTTATAACAAGTGACGAGAGACCATCCATAAATTATGTCAGTAGATAAAAGGGGAGGTTTTTGTTTTAGGAAGAGTTGTAAAAAGAACCGACATTATTTTAAAGGAGGGTTCGACCAAATATTGGCAATTTGATAACGGGGGAGGGGTTTCAATTAATAGATGGCCCCTTTTAAAACTGGTTTTAATGCTACTTTCATAAACACCCAGTTTTAAAATCAAACTAAAGCTTAAACAAAATTTGTTTAGGTTCCTAAAGAAATAAAGTGTTTACTTTTGTATAACTATTTAAAAAAATAAAATAATAATAAATCTGCGAAAAGTAATCAGTTCAACTAATCTTAGATCCAAGATAAGTAATCTTATCGTAATCTTTGTTCGTTTTTTTTTTGTCTCTTTTTGAGTATAAACAACGATATTTGAATTATAATAGATATATAGTAAACGCTATACCCGTGTGCCATGCACATCTTGTTCATTTGACCGGCTTTCAACTTCAAAGAAATACGTTTAACTGGCATTTAATTTTTGGCTGCACAACTTCAGACCAAGTCTGGCAAGAAATCTTGCGCGTAACCTACCCATTTATTCGGCTAACTAAATTTCTAAAAGTTATTACATCCTTTTAAATTGTTTAATTTTTATCATTCGAAAGATATTGGAGGCATAGAAATTACAGTTTTGCAAGTGCAGTAAGGAAAAGAAGCCATATTTTCCTAACAAGAAAGAAGTTAAGAAACTAAGCAAATACTTAGGTCTTACTAAATCGCTGAGCTATTGATGTCCAGATTCAAACAGTGAAATTAATTGGATAAAATCAACACCAAATATTTTTCAAATTCTTTAGCAACGCACTATTCGAGGCTTTTGATAACAAATGTGACCCAAGTGAATGGCGCCTATTAATAAATAGTTCATCCCGTAGCTTCAAAGCTATATTGTTTTGCAACAAAAACAACTACCCGTCTGAGTGCCTTGAAGTATGGTGATTGTAAATGGTGAGTTTTTTGTCGTAGTAACGGCAAAAAACAAATAAAGAGGCTTAATGAAACCGTTTTGAAGACTCATGATAGACACTATCGTGCATATACTATAGATAGATACTATCGATAGATATATAGATAGATACTATTGTACTATTTTTTTTTTTTTTTTTTTGTTCTTTTTTTAAATATTAAAAAAATTTATACAATAAGATAGTTAAAATAAAAATCAATAAATATATCAGAATATACAGTTATAAAAATAAAAACAAAAATAAAAACGCGGAGACTCGCAGAAGACCTATCACTATTTAAGGCGCACTAATGCAGAAAAGACTGAGCACAAACGAACGAGTTCTCATGAAAGAAAAGCAAACAAACGAGGAGGAGGAGGAATAATAACATACATTCGGAAAAACCAAGAAAATAAAAATTAGAAATGATCTTTCCACTTCTGATACTAATAGTGAGGCTCTTACATTTGAAATATCTAACTAAGCTACACGTCCCAGTGAAAAATAAAATCGTGTGGGATTGATGGGATTTACGTGGGACGGATTTTCCCATGTGGTATCCGTATGGAAATTTGTCACTTTAAACCCATGTGGGTAATCCCAGATGGGTTACATGTGGGAACCATATGGTATTTACTCACATGGGAAATTCCACGTGGGTTTCTTGTGGGATTTACATGGGAATTTATTTGAAGGCTGGAAACTAAAAAAATCTTAAATTTTAAAATCGACATTGCATTGCGACGAGGCTACATTTATACTGTGTAAATATATTTTATATTATATTAAAGAATGGCAAGCAAGTATGTAAGTACCACGAATAATGTTTTATTTCTTTATAGAAATAAGATTAAGATTTGTACAAATAGAAATATTAGGATAATATAATAGAAATGCAGGTTTGAAAGTCTAAGAATTCCCAATTTTCTTTTTTAAAAAAGAAAAAAATAAGGGGGAGATGGGTTTCTATAACTTTTTTTAGGCTCCAAAACTTTTAACTTTAGACATAATAAGTTTCTTAAGACTTAAGTGACCTACGAACTACATTGAGGAACAAAAACAGGATATTTACAGAAACTTTTCAATTTTTAATCTGGAGTACTACAGTGTTAGTGGTCCAGTTTTCAAAGTAATATGATCTAAAGTAATATATAAATAAAATAATATGCTTTAAAATGAATTTAGTTATACATATAACTCCTGATAGTATACATAAAATTTATTATATAAACTTATTTTTTAAGATTATGCTTGAACAAATTAGTACCAATTAAAGTTAAAGTTCTTATTTGTTCATTGTTTTTTCACTATTTTATATTTATTTGTTCAAATTTGTTAACTAGTACTATTTCTTACTGCAGTAAGAATGTTTGTCATTGTTTTATTAGTAACTTAATTTTATTTTCAACATATTTTGGCAACACCCTTTACATTTTAAAAGACGACAGCTTTACTTTTCTATTGATGTTAAATTTATTATGTTTCAATAACTCAGATTGAATCTTAACTGAATTATTGTAAGCTTTGTAAGGTTTTATTGTATATCAAATGGTGTCGTAAATAAAGTAAAAATGATCTCTCTCTATATATATTATTTTTACTTTATTTACGACACCTTTTGATATACAACAAAACCTTACAAAGCTTACAATAATTCACTTAAGATTCAATCTGAGTTAAGCTGTAACTTAAGTAACTTAATTTATGTTGAAAATAAAATTAAGTTACTTATGAAATCATGTAAAACACACATAAAATTAAGTTACTTATAAAATCATGTTCAACAATGATAAACATTCTTATTGTAGTAAGAAATAGTACTAGTTAACAAATTTGAACAAATAAATATAAAATAGTGAAAAAACAATGTACAAATAAGAACTTTAACTTTAATTGGTACTAATTTGTTCAAGAATAACTGTAAAAAATAAGTTTATATAATAAATTTTATGTATAACTAATTATACATATAGTTAACTATCAGTAGTTATATGTATAATTAAATGCATTTTAAAGCATATTATTTTATTTATATATTACTTTAGCTCATATTACTTTGAAAATTGGACCCAGAAGCTTTATTCCCAATAACACTGTGGTACTTCAGATTAAAAATTGAAAAGTTTCTGTAAATATCCTGTTTTTGTTCCTCAATGTAGTTCGTAAGTCCCTAAAGTCTTAAGAAACTTATTATGTCTAAAGTTAAAAGTTTTGGAGCCTAAAAAGAGTTACAGAAACCCATCTCCCCCTTATTTATTTCTTTTTTTAAAAAGAAAATTGGGAATTCTTAGACTTTCAAACCTGCATTTATTTGTGGGACACTGCAGTGTCTCATGCATGCATGCTTGGTTTTTGACAACATTTGAACTTGCATCAGTTAATTGTTTGCAGATAATATACTCAAGAACTATATTCAAATATCATATGAACATGTTAGAGAATGTTTATATGATATTTGAACATCACAAATTTAATAATAGTGTTGTGATATGTTATATAAATAATACCATAATAGATTATGATATGAAAATAAGATAGGATATGAAAACAATGATCAAAGAATAAATTTACTAATAGAAATTTAGATGTTTGTTTATTAGTTTCAGAATATTATATTATGTGTGACCAAAAGATAAAGATACTTTTGCACCCAGTGTCTATTGCACCCAATGTCATCATTGTAATGTAGGTTTTTACATTTTTGTTTTTGTTTTTTTGTTTAACAACTTATCCTAATTCATCACTTTTTTTCAGGATTCTCTTCATGGGTTCAAGCTCATTATCCATAATACGTGTTCAATTACTCATAATACGCTAGTCATTGTAAGTAATAAATTAGGAAATAATTATTTGTGAAATGTTGTAGTAATTAATGACTTCAACCTGGCTTATAATTCAAATTGCTAGAATAATAAGGTTCCTTGTTAAAATTGCTCACTCTCTCTCTCTCTCTCTCTCTCTCTCTCTCTCTCTCTCTCTCTCTCTCTCTCTCTCTCTATATATATATATATATATATATATATATATATATATATATATATTAGTGTGGAGTGATTTTTAGTTTTTTTTACAATTCGTTTAGCCTGGGTGTGCAAAAGATGTCTATTCATTTCAGAAATACTCTGGAAAAATATCAATGTGCTCTAGGAAATTATCTTGAGGTGCCTCAAGACCTTTAAAATTTTAATGGGTCCCTAATATTATGTAAAAAAAATTTTTTTAAAAGTATGTCATGTTGGGTCTCAAAAGAAGCAAAATTTTATAAAAATTTCAAAAATAACAATTGTTTTATAAAAAAATTATTTAAGATTTTTTTGAAATTATAATTTAAAAAAATAAACTTTTTTCATTTTTAGTTTAAAAGGTCATTTTTTCTGCAATAAACTAAATAATAAAATAACAATTTTTTTTATAAAAATAATTGTTATTTTTGAAATTTTTATAAAATTTTGCTTCTTTTGAGACCCAACATGACATACTTTTGAAAAAAATTTTTTTACATAATATTAGGGACCCATTAAAATTTCAAAGGTCTTGAGGCACCTCAAGATAATTTCCTAGAGCATTGATATTTTTCCAGAGTATTTCTGAAATGAATAGACAACTTTTGCACACTCAGGCTAAACGAATTGTAAAAAAAACTAAAATTCACTCCACCCTAATATATATATATATATATATATATATATATATATATATATATATAGAGAGAGAGAGAGAGAGAGAGAGAGAGAGAGAGAGAGAGAGAGAGAGAGATAGAGAGAGAGAGAAATAGAGAGAGAGAGAGAGAGATAGAGAGAGAGAGAGAGAGAGAGATAGAGAGAGAGAGAGAGAGAGAGAGAGAGAGAGAGAGAGAGAGATTTATATATATATATATAAAAATATATATATTATATATATATAATTTTTTTTTAGAAAATGTTTGAAGAAAGTTAGAAAATACTTAAAGCCTTGGTATTATGCAAGCCGAAGCGAATTACTTAATTCAATCGATCAAAGATGGCGTGAAAATCGCAAAAGAAAAAATAATATTTTCAATATTTTTTTGTATTCATTAATAGCATTTAATTTAAAATAAATTTATTTTGTAACACGTTTTTTAATTTTATAAAATTTCGTTATAATAGTTTATGGTAAATTCCACATAGGTTTAAGGTGGAAAACATCACATGTAAAAGATCAAAAATGCTACACATTTTGAATTCTAAATGGGATGAAGTAGCAAATACCAGATTAAGTTAAGCCTCTCTGAAAGCTTCGATGATTAATTTTAAATTACAATTTAAGTAATTTTTAAATTAAAGGATTTTCAAAAATTATCATTGAAGCATTTGGACTTCATTTGCTGGTATTGACTACTTTTATGCCATTTGGATTAAAATATATATGGCATTTAAGATTTATAACATGTAGTATTTCCCACCTAAATCCCATGTAGGATTTACCACATAAAACCCATGTGGGATTTACCATATGAAACCCACAAGGGACAAAATAATAATCCCCATATGGGTTACATATGGTAAAAACCCACGCGTATCCCATATGGGATTTATCATATGGAATCCATGTGGGATTTACCATATGAAACCCACATGTGACAAAATAATAATCCCCACATGGGTTACATATGAAAAAAATCCACGCGTATTCCATGTGCGCTTTTTCACAAGGACGAAACCTTTTATTATCACATGTTACAAACAAATTGACAAAAATAATGTAAAATTTTTTAAGTTATATGAAACAGATATATATTAAAAATAAGGTTGAATAGAAAAAACTATTTTGTATTGGGGATTTGAGGATAAATTATTTAAACTATTACAGACATGTAAATACCGAATCTTTTTTATGACCGTATGATGCAGCACTACAAGTTAAAAATTAAAAAAAAAAAACCCACTTGAATTACTTCAACCTAATTACTTCTATTGACAATACATTGACAAACACAATTCAAAAATTATTTTTAAAAACAAAAATAATAAAAAAAGACATATCTGGCCAGTTCCGAATATAATTTTTATTATCACATGATGCAAAAAGTATCAATAATGAAAATAAAAATCTTTAAAAAAAGTATAAATAATCTTTACAAAAACTTAAATACTGCATCTGTCTGCAGAATAGCCGTAGAAAATCGGTCAAAAATAAATCACGGATGCAACCTCGGACACTAGAACTATGACTACAAATAAATTTAAAGACATAGCCGTAACTCACTTTAAGAATCACTTTCCAATAGTAGAAAAAATAATAAAAGCAAAATACTTGACCTGTCCATGGATTATCAAAGAAATAAAAAGATATCAAAAATAAAAATTAAAGCTCTACATCAAAATCTAAAAAAGTAAAGATAACCTTTTAAAGTTTTTTTTGAGGACCTTATTTTAAGGTGTAAAAACCAGGGTAAAAAATGGCAAAATTTTTGGCAAAATTTTGAAAAATACTAAAATGAATGTTTTAAAACTACCTATTTCAATTTGCGTTTTGCAAAAAGTTGAAAACCTTAATTTTAATCAAATTTTCCTTATTTTAAAGACCTTAGCAACGACCTTAGCAACGCTTTTTCTCCTATATCTCCTGAACCAAAAAAGCAATTGACTTCAAATTTTTGCTAAATAATGCTCAAGACGTTGGACTTCTCCTTAAATATTATATTAAGCTATAAGCTGTACGTTTATGTTTAAGTTTATGTTACCATATAATTACAATATATTACTTTTTAAAACTTGTTTTAGCTTTTTTGCTACTTTTTTTTCTCGCTAAATCTTAATTTTTCATAAAAAATAATTTTTCATGGAAAATAGATAATGGGTTGAAATTTTGCAGGTTTAAAAATTAACATATTAGGAGTGATGTCTATGAAGCAAAATATATATATATTTTTTTAAACTCATTTTTGTCATGTTTCAGTCCCAAACTTCTCTTAATTTTTAATCTTAAAATCTTTAATCTTAAAGTTTGAATGTCAATCTGGTAAAATAGATTACATTCTAAATACATTAAAGAAGCCATGTTCAAATTTTCAGACAGTTTTGACAATTTTTGAGTTAGTTATATTAGAATAGGCAGTTTTGGGGGTAAAATAACACTAATTATGCGCATAAATATGACGTCGTCACAAAAAAAAAAAATTTATGTACTGTTTTATATATATTTTTTTCATTAATAGAAAAGAGTTAAAATCTATTTATAGTTTTCAATTTTTTATTAAAAAAGTTGCCTTTACTTTGGTCCAACATATTCAAAAAAAAAGGTCCTCAAAACTATTTCGGGGTAGTACTGCCCCCCTAATATAATTTTTGTTTCTACGGGCCTGTAAAGGAGGTACCGAATAAATCCTGGGATACTAAAAAAAAAATAATTAGTAAAAGTAAAGTTAACTAATAAATTAGTTTAAAATTACTTTCCTTAAAATACTCATAAATGAAAAAAATTTAATTTTAAAAAGATCACCTTTGAAAAGATTAACAAACACTTTGCAAAAATAGGTTCTAAACTTGCTTCAAAAACACAGTTTACAAACAATTCATTTGAAAGTTGCATAAAGGACTTTTACAACTTATACGAAAAACATAAAATGGAAACATTAAAAAAGTATATAAAGGTATTGATGATATCTCTACCAATGTAGTTTTGAGTGTTTTCAAGAAATAGTTAAAGCCATTTCTCAAATATTTAACTCTTCGATTATTACTAGAACCGTACCTGATAAATTGAAAATAGCTAAAATTGTGCCAATCCATAAATCTGGAGAACTTCCTCATAAACTACGACCAATACAAATACTTTCTATGGTTTCAAAGCTCTTGAAACAAATTGTTTACAACCGATGGTACAAATACTTAACCAAAAATAAAATAAATGAAAAAGAAAATATGTTTTTAATCACTGAAGTTATCAGAGCATGTTGTCATAGATCTCATTAACAGGATCAACGAGTCATTAATAATCGAGTCATTAATGGAAAATAATTGAACAGATGTTTTTATAGACACCTATTCAATTTTTATGCAGATCATGGCCTACTTAAAAAAACAAATAGAAAATACAGATTATGGAAACTAAACTCTACAGAGTTTCCAAAGCTACTTATATAACAGAAATAAATAATAGATATTGTATTAATAAAAATAAAATTAATAATATAAAAATAAATATATTGTATTACTACCGATAAAAGTTACTCATAAAATTTGAATTAGGAAAAAAAAGTTTTTTCTGAGCAAGTTGATGTGGGATCGGCTTATTAAACCTGAAAATATGTTTATTTCATCGCTTTAGATTAAATAAAACCTCATTAGACAACTCGTTACTGCTCTTAACAAATCTGTCGGAAATCGTGAAAAATCTATCGGAAGCTAAGTTTAAAGCTGGTATCTTCGCTACCGCAGATCAAGAAGATCATAAAACATGACAAGTTTGCTAAACTTGAATATAATGTGGCTTGGAACCGTTTTGTTGCTGCTCAATGCTTCATGGGTAATCAAAAGGCTAAAATCTATGTAGAGTTGGTTAAGTTTCTCATAAAAGAACTTATTATAAGCCGAATGCAGAGAACGTTAAAGCTTACTTCGAGGAACAAGGCGTACGCTTCATCAAAGTATATTGAAGCAATATTGTCCTAATTAACTCCATTAGTTATGACAATATTGCAAAAACATGGTTGAGGACTACATTTAGGGACTACTTCGCCAAAGTGATTTACAGACACCTTCAAATCTAGAAATCATATTGATTACTAAATCTTTTTAAGTGATTTTTTACTGTTTATTCAATTTGCAACAGTTTTTACTACGAATGAACGTTTGAAATTTTTCTTGTTTGTTCTCAATACAAATAAACTTATTTGCATTGTAGTCATTAAACTAAAGTTTGTGCTGAATGTTTTTTAAAGAAGAAAAAAATGTCTTTTTAAAGAAAAAACAATTTTTTCTGAGTCCTAATTAAAATACAGCAATTTGAATCCAAAGATAAAAATTGTGTTATATAGTGTAATTACCTTTAAGCAAGAAGTTTTGGAAGAAACTTTTTCTACTAATCTTTCTTAAAATCTTTTTAAAAAAAGAATACTTTTTTAATGGATTTATTTAAGTCAGTAAACTAATTGCTTCGGAATTGATTTTTAATAACAGCTTAAGCTATGTTTTTATCTCAAAAAATAACCAACTGTTAGATTTTAACAGTTAGTTTCTCTTTAATTTTTATAAGTTTATTATACTGATGTTGCATTGATTACATCATAATCTAATTTATTCCAATTGACAACTATACAACTTATGGAAAAATGTGCCTTGGCAAAAAGAGTTTGAATTTATATTCTTCTCAATTTTTCATTATGACCTCCGGTAGATTTGATTGCGACTTCCGGTAGATTTGACAATGACCTTTAGTAGATTTGATTTTTTTTTTAATTGTAAATTCACCTCCCCAAGGCCGAAAAGGCCACTACAGATGAGGAGGCTACTTAATTGCGGTTATAACCCTCTTTAAACTCTGTAACTCCAAAATACAAACTTTGACGAACAAGGCCGCTGCGCGGAGAAACGAGTTGAGCCGAACTTTTCCCGCACCCTGTATGACCAGGAATTATTGTTTTAAAAATTTATAAAGATATTTTGATAGGTAGTGATTTATTTTTCCATCCTTAAATAGTAAAAGGAATTTAAGTAATGAAAGTGTCTGCATTGAATAAAAGTTGAGAAAAAGGCGTAGCAACAGACTCAGGAACGTATTCAAAAGTGAGACAGAGGGAAACTTTTTTTGCTTTAAAATTTTTATTAAGTTAAACAATGTTTTATTAATATTTTTATATTGTTGAATTTGTTATTCAATTCTCTCTTGAATGATATATTAAACTTTCTTAAATGTTTTATTTTCAGATGTTTATCGAACGTGAAAACATTCGTACGTCTATAGTTTCCCTGCATCAGCAAAATAAACGTCAAATCGAAATTGTGCGTTTACTTAATGTCATCTGCGGTGTCTAAAGCAATTAAACGTTTCAAGGATTTGGGCCACACTAAGGACCGTCCTCGTAGTGGAAGACCACGCACTGCCAACACTCATGTCAACTGCAAACTGATCCGAGACCGAATTTGACGAAATTTCCGCCGTTCAATGAGACAAATGGCCAAAGAAAGCGGCATTGATGAGCACATTATCCGTCATATTATCAAAAAAGAACTTAAACTCAAGTCTTTAAAGCTTCAAAAAGCCCAGCATCTAGATGACAAAAAATGCGAAATAAGAAAACAAAGATGTCAAAGGTTGTTACGGAGCGCGGTTCTCAATTTCAACGAAAAGTTCTTTTTTCAGACAAAAAATTCTTCAGCGTCGAGCAAGCCTACAATGTCCAAAATGATCGTGTACTTGCTTCAGGGTCTTCTGAGGCTAACAAAAAAGGTCGCATCGTTTCACGCACCCAGAAGCCAGCTGGAGTGATGGTTTGGGCCGGAGTGTCATTTTTGGGCAAAAAGCTTATTTTTGTCGAAAATGGAATCAAAATCACCGCCAACAAACATGTCACCAACATTCTTCAAGTCGTAGTGTTGCCTTGGACCCAACAAACCTATCCGAACCAAAATTGGATCTTTTAACAAGATTCTGCGCCAGCATATTGAGCAAGAATGACGCAAGAATTTTGTAAAAACAATTTTCTGGCATTTTGGTCGCCTCAGCAACGGCCGCCGTATTCGCCCGACTTAAACCCACTCGACTACGCCATCTGGGGGATTCTAGAGGCAAAGGTTTATTCTAAACTACACAAGTTGGGGGAGTCTTTGAAGCGCGATTCGGTGAAAGCGTGGAGCAAAATCGACGAAAAAAAGGTGCGCGGCGCAATTGATCAGTTCCTGCGACGTCTCAGAGCTTGTATCAGAGCGAATGGAGGAATTTTCGAAAATGAACTTTTGTAATTAAAATTGTATATATTTTTTGATGTTCTTAGGTTATTATATTTTTTTCGACTAATAAAGTTGTAGTACAATCCTTTATTAAAAAGTTTCCGAACTTTTCCCGCACTCTGTACTTCCTGGTCAATCCAACCTCATAATATGCGTTCATTACTGGCAGTACTTTACGTTCATTACAGTATTTATACCTTAAATATTTAAATTTTTGATTATTTATACCTTAAACTTGCTCTACATTTTGTTATTGTGAGTTTCTAAACCATTTTAACTCTAAACAAACCATTTTAACTACATAAATATAAAATTCTCTACCACATCTTTTATGACAACTAATGTTTCTCGTTGAAGTGTAATCAATTGTAACATAATAAAGCATTTAATAGTGTCCTCAAGGTTTGACAAGACTTTATTGTCGAAAAATAATTTATTAAATGAAAAAAATTTGTTAAATAATATTATATCTCATTTAACACTTATATGTTAATCTATTTATACCGTGTCACATGATAGAGCCGAAAATATTTATCCTCGAAAATATCACCGAAATATTTCACAACTGAAAAATTTAGAACCGAAAAGTATACTTTCATTGCAGGATCGAATTACAAAATCCTTTCTTGCGCCAAAAGTTTTAGAACCGAATTTTACGACCAAAAAAATTTGGATCGAATTACAAAATCCTTTCTTTTTTTATTTTAATTTAACTTAAAAACTTTATTTCACGTTTTCGATCGAAAATTCGATTGAAATTTTTCGGTTCAAAAATTATTTATGACATTTTTTTATTTTTATTGCTCTAAATAAAGACATTTATTAATGATCAACAAATACTTTCTCAATACTTTTTAAATGTGACAACGCCTGTTTTTCCACTGGGGTCTTCATATACATACATATATATATATATATATATATATATATATATATATATATATATATATATATATATATATATATATATATATATATATATATATATATATATATATATATATATATATATATATATATATATATATATATATATATATATATATATATATATATATATATATGTATATATATATATATATATATATATATATATATATATATATATATATATATATATATATATATATATATATATATATATATATATATATATAATGTTTTTTTTTCATAGATCATAGTTATTACATTTGAACTTTTTTATATATATATTGTTCATGGTTTGGGTATTATTGTTATTTGTTTATTATTATGTATATATATTTTTTTTTTAGAAACTGATCTGACTGTTCTTGGATATCCTAATGGTGCACTTGGAATAGCATCAGCTAGTCGTCTGCCCCCACATGGAGGCCAAACTAGGAAACGAAAGTCAGCACCTAAAACTTGGATACAGAATGTGAGAAAGCAGTTGAGACAATCTGGTCAAGCTTATAAAAATAGAAAAGGAGAAAATGTTCCATGCAAGTCTGTAACCACAAGAAAAGACTGTTTAAGTTCTTGTAAATTTAAATGTAGACAACATATCAGTGATGAAGAACGAGCACATATATTTTCTGATTTTTGGTCTATGGATGATACCCAAAAAAAGCATTTCTACTGTAGAACTACTGAACGACTCGAGAAGAAACGTCATCGAACCATTTCACTGTGAAATGAATCTCAAAGATTAAATTCAGCAAAATCTCCAAATCAGGGTGTGGTAATTCAGATACCTGCACATTATATCTTTTGAAGTATTTACTTTTAAACTGTGGTAGCAAGTATGGGAAATTAATATGAATCTAATTTGTTTATGTCTTTTATGTTTAAGTGGTCTACAGGTCCTTTTAAAACTTTGAATTTAATTTTCTCAGTTCGGAAAAACATGGAGTTAGAACAAAATAATTCTAACCTTGCGATATATATATATTAATATTAATATATATTAATATTGTAATATATATATATATATATATATATATATATATATATATATATATATATATATATATATATATATATATATATATATGTATATATATATATTAACCGATTATTGTACATTCTAACATCCAACGCAATATCTGTCCGCTATTTATATGCTATCTTTCTAACTCGACTTCAGTCTGTCGCTCCAACATTGTTTGTTTTTCTTAAACTCACTTACTCTTGATCCACCGAAGCGGATTATAATGCTCTTTAGTAAGCTAAACTCGTCTTTGCAGGCCTTGGTATGTGGCCTCAACATGCAAATAGCCGGAGGAGGATAAACCACTATACCATCTTAAATAACTATGAAGTCAAAGATATTTAAATGATTATTTTAAAAGGATCTACTGCTTTGGTAAATAAAAACACAGTAGTTATCAAAATTAACAAAAATAAAATAAGTTGAATATGGGAAGATTTTAGATACTAAATTTACTTCCTTTTTTTAATATTAATAATTTTTTATAAAAAAACAATATTTCTGATGCTATCGCAATTTTAATATACCGATGGTATTGATACATAAAAATACGATTGGTAATTATAAAAATTATATATTGATATAATATTGGTAAAAAAAAAAAAAAAAAGTGATGTTTTGTAAAATTTGGAAATTAATTAATTTTTTTTTTTACCGCGACTGTCTCGCTGTTTGACGCAATTTATCCGCCACTATTTATAAGCAGGAACGCCCTCGCGTGAACAAGTTTTATACGCACCAGGATTGCTATTTAACATTAATTAAGATTTATTATCACGTATAATTATTTTTAAAGAAGGCGGAGTTGTCAAAATAGCTTTGAAACATTTTTTTTTTTAATTTTTTCTCTGATTTTGATCTTAAAAGCTTTGAAAACCAAAAGAGTGTAATAGTTGTGCGGCTGTTTCCGGTTTTATTTGCCGTTGAACCGAAAGAATTGTGTTCGACACTATACACTCAGAATTAAAACGCTTTAAATTCAAAGTTTAAAAATAAAAATAAAGTTGTAAAAAAGTCGTCAAAAACTTTCAACAAAATAATTTTTTCGTTATTTATACGCTTTTTATGTCTTTTATAAATAATTTATAACTTTTAACAATTTAAACAAACATAAAAGCCATATAAAAAAAGAAAATATTTTCATCCCCTACAAAAACTTTATTCAAAAGTTAGTCGGCGAGTTTGGACTTTGTTTTTTTAAAGATTTAAATCGGTAATAAACAGATATCCCCCCCCCTCCCTCACACCTCCTCTAATTAGGATAACATCCAATATACCTCATACAATTTTTGAATTTAATCAAATAAATATCTATAAACTTTAAGTTTTTATGTCCGAAATTAATAGTGAAACAACTCCGACAATCCTTATTTAAACCCATTTGAAAAAGTTAAACTCAAGTATCTAGTCAGATACGCAATAATATTTAGGCTTAAAACACACACTAAAGCCGTAAACCGTTAGCTGAAACTATGAGCTAAAACTCACGTTGAAGGCATAAATCATGAGTATAAATGAAAAAATTAATAATGAGATTAAAACGCTTAAAAACAATAAACCAATTGAAACTAACTTAATCTGAACTTAATCTAAAATTAAAAATTTATAAATAGAACTCTGAGCTAAAAAGAAAATAGGTCCTCATAAAAAGTATTATGGGAGAAACCATTTGCTCGTCCCTTTCCCCTTTTTTCATTCTTGAATAAGTCAAATAATTAATTTTTAAAGGAAAAATCACAATGAGTAGGCTTTTGTTAAGTTTCTTAAGTTATTTGTATTTTTATTTCGCTTTTTTTTATTTTATCATTTTTTAATTAATTTATTAGCTTCCATATGTTTTTAAGAAATATGTTTCTTTGTAATAATTGCTGATTTTCTGAGGATGAATAGCAGGACCTCCATTTATGGTTATTAAAATAAATCAAAACCTTATTATGAATTCCACGCTTATTTCCTGGATTTCACTTTGAATTAGGATTTTTAAAGACTAGATGTAGTATTGCTCATGAAGCGATATTTTAATATAGTTTTGCCTTTAAAGCACTTTTATATCCAAATGTCGATATCGAAACAAACTCCCACTTTCTCAATTCGACACAGATCAAACAATTACATTTGTTTGCTTAATTTTCAAAGTTTTGAGTTATAAATTTGCTTTAAAAGCAAAATTTTATCCAAATGTCGAAATCGAAACAAATTTCAATTAATTTCTCAATACTTTTTCCATTCGAGACAGATTAATTATTTACATTCGTTTAATTTTTTTTTCGAAATTTGGTTGTAAATCTGCTTTAAAAGCGAAATTTTATTTAAATGACGATAACGAAACAAAATCATGCTTTCTTATTTCGACACAGGTTAAAATTTTTTAAACAATTACATAAGTTTAATTTCAAAACACATTTTGTTGTTTAATTTGTATTTTAGAACAGTTTCTTAATTTATTGATTTAAATTTATGACTTATGATTGCTTCAAGGCATAAAACATTTAGTTCCATGAAATTAAAGACCTTTTTTTCAAGAGAAATATGTAAATATAAACCTTGAAACAAATTTATTACAAATGGAGCAGCCAATGATTAAGACAATCTATCGAAAGAAATAATAAATTTGATTTTAACAATTTATAAATAAATAAGAAAAGCGAAAGAGGAACCTTTATTTCCATTCATTAAGCTTTCATGTTTCCGTTCATTATGTTTTCTGTTTAATGACAAATTTGTATGAATATATAGTATTATATAAACATTTAAAAAATTCTTATTTTTAGTTCTTATTTAGTTGTTGAAGCTTTTTGTAAAAAATTTTTTCGTAATGTTTAATTTTTATTTTTATTCATTTAACTGAAATAAATTTTGAAGTCTATTTTTGTTTTTTAATATTTGAATATTCAATTTATGCTTGAATAATTTTTCTTTCCAGTACATTATTATATTTTCTATAAGTGGCTGTAACCAGTGTGCGCTTTTAATAATACTATGACAACCATTACATAAAAGTTACAAGTCACAAGTTAATAAAATTGTTCAATAAAATTGTTCAAAAAAAAATTGTTCAGTTTATTTTTAAATTGAATTGTTGATTATTTGATTTGGTAGAGTATTATAATAATTTGCTGCTCTATTTGTAATAAATTTGTTGAGAATTATTTCTATTTTTGCTAAGAATAACTTAAATAAATCTCTTTTTTCTAATGTTTCTATTCCAATTATTTTCAGGTTTTCTTCATATGTATAAATTTTTAAATTAGTTACCATTCTTTTTACCATGTGTTGAATACTTTCTGATACTGTTTTGTCAGCTTTTTTAAATGGTAACTAAAACGAAACTTTGTTCAATCAATTATTTTGATCAATTGTTCATTAATTGTGTATTAACATTAACAATAACTTTACTTTTTAAAGCTTTAATTGCTATTTGTCATTAGAATGAAAAACTATTAATCGATGGGTAACTTTCAGCATTTCAAATTTACATTTAATTTTGGTACAAATTAACTACAAACTTCCGTTTAATAAGTCAATAATATATCATACATTAATTGTCTTTTGATTTGTTATTAATTGTCATTGATTGGTCTTTAAAATATTTCATCCAATTTATACTATCCAACAACATGTGATATTAATAAAGTTTTTTCTATTATAATCTATTTTATAAAGTGGTTGGTGTTCAGATTTTTTTTAAATTATAAATTTAAAACTTACCGTAAATTGCGAACCAAAGGTTTGATTTCGAACCAAAGATTCAATTTCAAAGGTTCGATTGGTTTTTATTTAAGCTTAGTAATACTATCAAAAATATTAGAACAAGGTCCAATAAATTGTATGAGATACTTTCGTTTAACTGAAATGTTAGTATACACACATTTTGAAGCGAAAGTTGTCTGTAAATAATTTCTTAAAATATGAGTTCAATGCTATTAGGACAATGGGTTAACATGTTTGATAACATTATTAATGTAAAATTAGACAATTTAATATAAGAGAATTTAAAGTTTCCCTCTGTTATGATCAGTTCTTTGATACTGAATTTTCCAATATAAGATTTAGCATTTTTAAATGCATTACTAGATCTGTAGCATTTACCGTAGAACGACCTCCTTTGCTATGGTCAAAACTTGTTCCGTTATACTAAATGTTAAAAAAATATTTTTGTGTTGATGAACCTCGTTTGTTATCTATATATATATATATTGCTGTGTCATTTTCACTTTTTCCATCGCTTCTTCTTCATCCCATCCACCTCTTCTTCCATTGCTCCTATCTCCTCTGTACAAATTATAACCATTTATTTTAGTACTTAACAGCTCATTAATCTAAGTGTCGGTTTGGTGTTTTCTTTTGTTTATTTAATTCGAATAAATTTTATATTCATTTATTTTATTTTTAAGAGAGGTTGTAGAAAGCATTAAAAAAAAGAAGGTATTAAAACGGAATCTAATGACAATTTATTAAAAAAGAATCTAATGATATTTTATTAAAACAGAATATAATGAAATTTTATTAAAACAGAATCTCATGACACTTTATTAAAAAAAAATCTGATGACATTTTATTTAAATAAAATTTAATAATTTTTTATTAAAACTGAATCTAACGATGTTTCATCAAAACAGAATATAAAAATATTTTATTAAGAATCTGATCTGTTGATGTTGATACTATGAGGTAAATCTTTATTTTAACTTTTTTATGTCCTTAATGACCGTGTTTTTTTATTATCAAAAGTTTTGCGACATTTTTGCTTTCTTGAGAAGATTTTGAAATTACTTTTGTATATTTTTTCATGCACTCTGCACTTTTATTTTCATGTCATGATTGATAAAGACACCTTTTTTTGGTAATAGCATGAAAACCTTAATTCAAAGTATGAGTATTTAATTAGCTAAAACTTTTGATCAGTTTAAAATAAATTAGCTTTCTCCAAATGTTATATATAGTTTGACTTATTGTTGATAAAATTCAAATATACGGAGTAACGAGTATAAATATTTTTGGGTATGTATGTCGATAAAAATCTTAGTTGGAAATAACACATTGAATTCTTATGTGATCACGTTGCTAAAACAATAGGAATATTGTATAATAAATTGTCACTTAAACTATATGTAGCTTAAAAAATAATGCTTAATATGGCAATAAAACTAATCTGAAACTTCTTTATAAGGCAAAGTATGTAAAAAAATAGTACATGGAACCGTCAAAAGAAGCATGGTGCTTGTCTTATAAATTTTAAAGACAGGTTTACTCATCGAGCCGAGCTTCTTTTATTTAAAATGAAAATTCCTGATATTTATCAGCTCAATTTTTTAAATATACTTTATTTTAAAAGAGGTTCGATATAGTCAAAAGAAGCATCTTGGTTGTCTGATCAATTTTAAATACAGATTTACTTATGCCAAGCCTCTTTTACTTGAAATGAAAATTCCTAATATATATCAGCTCAATGTATTTAATATACATGGTTTTATGTACAAATGTGTAAATAACCCCTCCCCAGTAACTTTCCGTAATTTATATTCAGTAAAAAATTAAAAATACAATTTAAGAAATGGTAGTTTAATTCGGCAACCATTTTTTAAAACAAATTTAGGAAAAATCAAGTATTTCATTACGTCAATCTTTTCATTACGTCATCTTTTCTTTAAAACTTGGTAGTTTTAAAATATTTTGATGTTGAACCGAGTTAGCTCTTTGAACCGAGTTAGCTTGTAGGTAATATAAAACTTTTCAAGTTGTAGACCCCTCCCATTACCCCCTCTTCCCTTCCCCTCCTCCCTTGAACTTTCAATGAATTTTTGTTAATTTTTAGGTTATAGAAATTATTCTTAAAATATTTTCTAAGTGAAAAAAATATTTACCTTATTTATTAAGCATTAATATGTAATCCCTGATTATGTATACTGATAAGTGAATTTTTACATAAAAAAGTTTAAATTTGAAAGATAACATTTATTAAGAAAAAAAATAACTATTCATCTCCTCTTAGGAGGTCCTGTACGTCAGGATCAAGGTTAGGACCAGAAAATGTCTTGGGGTTCCTGAAAGCAATCAAAGAGATGACAGGATCGCTTCTAATTAGTAAATAATGGAATTGGTTCTGTATCACATTAATTCTAGATACTTTGCATGTGTGATTGAGTCTTGCATTTCGTATGGCCTTATTTTGTGCTTCCTGAGCCTCCTCCGAATACACTCCAAAGGGAAGATCCAAATGCTTAGCAATTAAAAATCCATGTTCCAGAACCTTATGAAGTGTAAGTGACATAATATACCAAGGATAGGTTTCCACTATCAGCTCTGAAGTTTTATAGCAGTATGCTTTAAAAGCATCCAAGTTCAGGTGGAATCCACTGCAAACGGCATTCAATATGTTTCTTAGTCTTAAAATGATGTCCAAACTAACTCCTGTTATTTCAGAGAAAAATTCTGCTGCTAAAAACGCCCTCCTTGCAGTGTTTCCTGTATTAGTATTTCCAAATCCCTGCATAGGAGTGTCAACCACTAAGCTTAACCCCTCTCTAAACTTTCTTTTGATTTCTTTTTTTCGAGATTTTACAGATAATTTATCTTCTGGAGATCGGGACTGGTATATTTTAATATCCATTTTATATCTCAAGTGTAGAATGAATTCAAAAATTCGTATCCAACAATGCAGTGTGGATAGTCCTAAAGCTATAGCTTGCTTGTTACAAACTTTTTCTCTTATTATATCCAGCTTGTTCATTTCACTAGGCTTGGCAGAACAAACATTTCATGATTGAGTTGAGTTTGTATCTGTTATAGCATTCACTGCCTTGCCGTCCAACATGGTCATCTCAATTTTTTTTTTTTGCTTTTTGGTCAGAGAAGGGGCTCTTTAAGTTCAAAATCTTGAAGACTTTCTATTTGCTTCCTAACATTTAATTCTTCAGCTCTTGTTGACTACTTTGTTTCTTTTTGGTATTGCAGGTGAAGAAGCCTGCAAAAATGGGGGCTTAAAGGCATTGGGTTTGACCATACAGTGATGGCCCCTATTTCAAGTTTCAACAAAACAATTGCAGTTTGGGACAAGGATTTTTTGTTTTCAACTCCTGTTGAAAGATCTGTGTCATCAAACCTTTGATTGTATACACTTTGAGATGAGGCTCCATCCATTCCAGCTTTCATATAGAATTTTCCAGTAGTTTTCGATCCATTTAGACACTCTGTATTAGATATGTTTATAAATCTTGATAAAGTGTGCACACTTTATCAAGAATGTACGCGTACGAACACATTAACAACAATTATCCACTTTAGTTATAAACCACAACACGTCATGTAACATTTAACATAATATAATCACATCATGTTAACAACATCTGTATTCAAGATTTAAGAAATACGGATGAAATACTTTTCCAGGCATGATGTGAACTCCCAAATTTTTTATTTTAATATTATTGTCAAATGAGGATGTGTTACAAAATATTACGGTTATTGGAGCTTCGGAACATGAAGAACCCAAATAACGTCCCCCTCCAACCCTTTGAGAAGGGGACAATATTTTAAACATAATTGTTTTCAAAGCTTAAAATAAAATTTTATTTTATCAATAGAATTCAAATTCCATAAAAAAATCTTTTGGCGTTCAGAAGTAATGACCACGTACAGTTTACAACCCCCTCATTGTTGGGGGAAAAATATTTTACACAGACTTTTATTTTTATACTTATACCCATAAATCCATTTCGGGCAATTTGGGGCAGCTGATTTTTCTTTTAGTTATCCATGATAACATCCCCTAGGATAAAAAAGTCATTTCAGGGTGGAACTCTGCGGAACTTTTGAGATATATTATTTATCTGAAAATTTATATTATATATAAGCTTTTTACTTTTGAAAAAGATAAAAGAATGCCTGAAAAAAGCTTTATGATAAAATAAAATAAAAAAATCATCTAAATGAGAAAAAAAAAAAAAAATTAGAAAAGTATAAAAAGTTCGCGAATTTTAGTGAACTTTTTTTATCTTCTTCTAGGTAGGAAAAAATGCTTCTCTGACTAGGATAGTAGACATGAGAGAACCAAAATATATATTTTTCTTATCATTTGATATTTTTTCTAATAAGTTGTAAATAAAACTAATGAAAATGGTGTATTAAAAAAATTCCACTTATGGCCACTTTTTGAGCTTTTCGTTTCATAGTGACCCGATTTGGTTTATTGAATACTGGCAAGACATTGTATTTTAATAATATGTGAAAAAACGGTTGTTATTTGATATGTTGTTTAAATATCTTTCAAATTTTTATCACCACACAGTATGGTAAAAAAATTTTTAAAAAAATTCCTCAAAATGACAATCATGCATATTTATAAATCAAACATATTTATAAATCAAACATATTTATGAATCAAACATATTTATAAATCAAACATATTTATAAATCAAATAACTTTTATAAATCAAACATGTTTATAAATCAGAAAATTTTTTAAAAATATTTTATTTTGAAACAATTTTGTGAGAAAATATCATATTTATTGTTTAAATGTTCTTTTGTTTTAAATTTTAAAACTTTGAGTTGTTATTTTAAAAACTTTTTTTTAATTTTTTAAATAATTTAAATACGATGATAACATTTTTAAAGTACAAAACATTGTTTTATATTTTGTTTTCATAAATATTTTTAACGAAGAAAATAACATCAATTTTAAGTTATCAAATAAATTTCTCAGAAGAAACCTGTATCAACCGCCTAAATTTATATATTATAAAATACCAGAATGGTATTGATCTTTGTGGTTAAAAAATTGACTGCTGAAACGAAAACATTTTTAAATTCTATTCACCATGTCAGCGTTTTTCGTTATTAAGTTGTTTTATCGATAATATTAGAATTAGGAAGGAAATAAAACTGCATTTTGATTTTATTATAATTTTCTTTTAGACTTTTTCTACCTTTAAAGGAGGAAATTACACTATTAATCAAGCACGTTTTTCAAACGTTTAGAAAACGTTTAATGGCCGCTGAAACGACTATTTTATTAGTAAAACGTTCAAAAAACGTTTTAATTAGGAGTTTTTTTTATTATTTGATTTGATATTTTACGGGACCTTTGAAAAACGTTTACAAAACGATTTTTCCAAGCTAAAAATGGCGCACAGCGCATGTGCAAACTAACTTAAATATGGAGTATTTCAAGTTTTACTACGAGCTTTTACGACTGTATAGAAACTTTTTTAAAGTAAATTATAAATTTAAAATTCTATGATAACTTTTACTAAAATATATGGTTATACATAAATGCTCTCTCTCTCTCTCTCTCTCTCTCTCTCTCTCTCTCTCTCTCTCTCTCTCTCTCTCTCTCTCTCTCTCTCTCTCTCTCTCTCTCTCTCTCTCTCTCTCTCTCTCTCTCTATATATATATATATATATATATATATATATATATCTATATACATACATATGTATATATTATATATATAAAATATATATTTACATAACAAAATATACAACAAAATTAATTTTGGTTAACTCTATCTATCTATCTTTATATATATATATATATATATATATATATATATATATATATATATATATATATATATATATATATATATATATTATATATATATAAAATATAAATTTACATAACAAAATATACAGCAAAATTAAATTTGGTTAACTCTATCTATCTATTTATATATATATATATATATATATATATATATATATATATATATATATATATATATATATATATATATATGCATACATATATCTAACTTTTTTCTTCAACTTGAAGTTTCACCATTGCTGGATCATCAGGAGGAGTTCTTCTTCCTGAAGAAGGAAGAACTCTTCCTGATGATCCAGCAATGGTGAAACTTTGCAGTGCGTTTCGGATCGTTGTCTTGCTGAAAAACCCATTTTATTGGCGCATTCCATTCCATTCACATAACATCTTTCAGGATAATTTTATACATGAAACGGTCCATTATTCCATCGTTTCGATGTATTGGACCTAGACCGTTAGCAGAAAAACACCCCCAGACCATTACATTGCCTCCACCGTGCTTCACGGTCTTATGGCAGTAACGTAAAACAAGGCGTTTTCCGGCCGGTCGACGTACACGGCAAATGCCATCGCTCCCAATGATGTTGAACTTCGATTCATCACTGAACAGGAAAGTTCGCCATTTCTGCACATTCCAGTCAATATGAGATGTAGCAAACAGGAGTCTTTTCTTCTGTTTTTTTAGTGAAATCAGCGGTTTCTTTGCAGGGCGTCGAGAAAACAATCCGGCTTCAACAGCACGTCGTCTGATTGTTCGGTCCGATACAGGCAGCTCTAATTGCTTTTGTATCTCGACTGATGATATCCAGGGATCCTTCTTGACGGATCTGACGATCATAGATTCCTCTCTAGAAGTGGTGGAACGCGGTCTTCCACCTTTGTTATCTGCTGCCAACTTTCCCGTAGAACGATATTTGGAACATAGTCTTGATACGGTCCATTTTTTCACGCGATATTTATGAAAAATACTTTTTTGTGACATTCCACTTACGTAATCGCCAATAATTTTCTTTCTTAGTTCCAATCCAAGACTGTCGGGAGCCATTATTGCACTTGAAGTCATAAAAATAATAAAATAAATACGCTTCTCAAGGCTTACCGTGTTACATTTACCTCGTGATGATACAATAATGCTCTGTGGAACACAACGTCTTGGTTGGATGTGGACTGTATTGATGTAATGAAACACTTGTTGTATTTCACTTCTTGTATTGATGTTCTTCGATAAAACACTTTGATAAAACTCACTTCGATAAACTGTCTTTATAATACTGACACTGACTGAATTACATGTCGATTTACATGTCTCTTATATTGTAAAATGAACCTGTTCTGGAAGATTCTAGATGCTTCTTTTCGATGCTTCTGGAAGCTTCTGGATGCGTCTGGATGCTTCTGAATGTTTATGCATATTTCTTCTGGATGCGTCTGGATCTACTGGATGCTTTCAGATGCTTCTTC
This sequence comes from Hydra vulgaris, assembly GCF_038396675.1. Lineage (NCBI taxonomy): Eukaryota > Metazoa > Cnidaria > Hydrozoa > Anthoathecata > Hydridae > Hydra > Hydra vulgaris. The sequence goes on along the minus strand of NC_088923.1, from coordinate 47,196,383 downwards.
TGGAAACTTCTGGAAGCTTCTGCATGCTTCCGGAAACTTCTGGAAACTTCTGGATTCTTCCTTTAATTGTTAAAAAACTTCCGTGACGTTGACACGGACCAGACTTAAGAAAATAAAACAAACCAAAAAAGTTGCACTTATTTTGTCCGCTGCAAAATGGCACTTGTCAACGAAATTCTGCCTGTGTGCTGTCACCTGTCAACTGATTGCTCATGTCATGGCATGCTATGACTCCAGACTCCTGAACTGTTTGCTGTGGTAGTATAGTTCGTTTCGTTTTTAAGACATGTAAAATTAGGAACACTTTTTAGCATTGTTTGATGTTGGTTGCAAATGTTTTGTCCAATACTGTTCATATATATATAAAATTTAAGTGACATTTTAAAGAGTTGTAATGCCACCATTTTTTATAACGGTTTTATTAGTTTGATTATGTCTCTCACCAGTGCCGGCTCAAGGTATTTTGCCGCCCGTGGCAAGATCGCAGTTTGCCGCCCTAACTAAAAAGCACCAATATATTAAAAAAATACCTTAAAGTAAAACTATGAGTGACGTATAAAATCGTATATTTGCAAAACATTAAATCCAAACAGTACAAACACAAAAACCAAGCAAAATAAATACAAAATGGGAATATTTTAACATGACTTAGTGAAAGAAGTTTACTTTCCTACTCTTTTCAGATGCAAAAGCCTTTAATAATTCTGTAAAATCTAATTTTTTAGCCATATCACTTTCTATGGAAATTAAAGAAAGACCTGTCAAAAGATTTTGTGATATAGTAGATCTTAAGTAATCTTTAATTAGTTTCAGTTTTGAAAAACTACGCTCTTAAGATGCAACTGATGTGTTAGCTGTGTAAACAGAATTCGTAAAGCAATAGAAACATTTGGAGTAAAATTATTGTTTCTTAAAATAAACTCTAGTACTTTTAATGGTTACGTTTTTGGTTCAATTAATTCAGACAATGCAAGCAATTCATCTAATAATTCCATGCCATCAATATCTGCAGAAGTATCTGTGCTTAATATTTTTTGAAGATTTAAACATTTTTCTCTAAGACGTTCCTTTGAAAAATCTTTTTTAATATTTGCACTATCGTACAGGAACTGAAAAGCATCACTGTGTTCATTTAACTGGTTAAATCTTTCTTCAATTGAATTTATACCACTATCCAAAATGTAATCAAAACATTCTATTTTAAAACTACCTTTTGAATTTATAATGGGATCACCTCGAGTTTCATAAGAAAGCATTTGTTTATTAAACCTTGGTATAATAGAAACTTCAAATGAAAATGATGGCTCCAAATCTATTTCAGCTGCAATTAATTCTGCATCAGAAAAAACTTTTTCAAAAGCTTCTTCTTAGCGATATAACTTTAAGAAGTTAATAGTTTTGTTCAAAGTTTATTTGGCTTCAGAAATGTCAATTTTAATATTCTGAATAACTTTGCTGGCTAAGTTTACTTGGTTCAAAATATTGAACCATATCACAGTACAGTAACAAAACTTAAAGTTTTTCATCTTTTGAGCTAATACCTCTGCTTCATGACGTGAAGATGGATTATAAGAAATGTCTTGGCTGATTTCAAAAAGAGCATCAAAGATTTCTCCAGCACAGTATTGAAAAGGTCGCACAGCTTCAATCCTGCTTTCCCATCTTGTTGCACTCAAATGCTTTGGAAAGATTTTTTTTCCAAGATAATTTTGCATAACTGTCTATCTACGAGATGATCAACTAAGAAAGTTATAAATGGCTCGCACCATTCCAAAATAAGCCACAGCCTCTCTAGATGATTTTGCACCATCATTAACAACCAAATTTAATGAATGAGCATTACATGGTACAATGAAGGCTCTGCTGTTCTTTTCCAACATTCTTTTCTGCACTCCTGACTGATGTCCTTTCATACTCGCACCGTTGTCGTAGCCCTGTCCACGCATATCTTCAATTGGAATACCAGTTTGAGTCAACATTTGACAAAACTTCTTTGAGTCAAGTTTTGACAAAACTTCTTCACAAATTCGTTTTGGAATTATTTGAATGAGTTCATTTTGTATATTTTTCCCCAAGTAATGGGTGTTAATATCCTTATTCTTTATTCGGTGAACATGATCTGCCATAACTGCATCAAACTGTGCTAGCAGTTCAACTAGTTTTAGGAAGTTTCCATTTCTTTTATCATGTAAAACATCAGAATTTCCACAAAAGGCAAGACATTGTTCTCCTAAAAATGTTACTACTGCAAATAATCTTTCCAGAACTAACTAACAACGCTGTATCTCTGCACTGAGAAGTCGTTGTTGTAATGCATCAATTGTTTTGTTGGTATCTAGTCGGTTCGCTAACTCCATCCATTTGCTTAATGAACAGATGTGATTTTTAGAAGTTTCATGTTCTTTCAGCTATCTGTGCAAATTTTTCCAGTATCCAAAACCGATTGTCTTCAAATGCATTTCCATGTCACCAAACAACTTACATGAAAAACAAAACACAACATCTTTTTTTTTAGAGTATATAAGCCAGGATCTTTTAACAACTTCACCATTTTTGAGTACTTTTTGCGTGCATGAAGGATTAAATCTTCTGTTGTTGGCATTGACAGGAAATAGAAAAGATGGATTAGGTGCTGATGGATTATTTTTAACAAGAGTCATTCGAAGATCATCTGGAATTCGATCAGGCCAATTGGCATGATCTGTCAGGTCTGTAGTTGATAAAGTTTGAAAACTCTGTTCTTCATCTGACAATGCAATTTGCGAAGTCGTAGATAAATTTGCTTTATCTCCCAATTTAGATTTTTCACCTTCCAGCTCATTTTTACTTCCAAGTTTGAACTTGTTGTTGCATCTCGAATTTCATGGATTTCATCACAAACACTAACATCACAAGGATTTCTTATAGTTGTTGTTGGCTTGTTTTTGGTTTTATTAAAAAAATTGTTTAAAGATTCAGACATTTGTTCATCCTCTTCTCTTCGTTTTTCTTTTTGCTTTCTGTAGAAATCACCTGACTTCTTTCTTTTATGTCCTTCCATTTTTATCTATGGATGTCAGAAAATATACAATTAAAACTCAAAATGCCGCCCTAGGAAAGTGCCGCCCGAGGCAGCTGCCTCTCTTGCCTGTGTCTAGAAACGGCACTGGCTCTCGCTATATGAGCCGAAATATTACTTAAAAAAAGAAAGAAATAGTATGATACCGTATATGATGTTTTAAAGCTTATAATATATATATATATATAATATATATATATATACATATATATATATATATATATATATATATATATATATATATATATATATATATATATATATATATATATATATATATATATATATACATATATATATATTTTTTTTTTTTTTAGTTTAGAATATATTTTGCTGTTTAATAAAATAAGTTACATAAGATTATCACGTAATAAAATATATAAACAAATAAGACAATTTAAAAAACAGACCGGGACTTAAAGAAGATATGGGTGATACAATACCACCACAATCTTTTCATAGAGCCCCTTGAAAAAATAAAATGTCGTCAAATTGTTCAAATAAACTGCAGATAAAAGTAAGATGTAAAAACTTCAAATTTAAATACTCAAGGATTTAAAATATATACACCATTGCATAAATAACTACAAAAGATATGTACAATTAATTTTTCAAAGAATAAAAAAGTAAAACTATTTTGATAAAACTTAACGGAGTTCTTGTAATTCCTCCGAATTAAAAATGTGTTTTTTTGCTAGCAACTTAAATGAGTTTAATGATTTTACCATATTATCTTTATTAGTTTCTTTTTTTTTAAAATAGTTCCATATTTTTGGTCCGCGAAATGCTATTGAACACTCTGTAAACTTGTTTAGTTTTTTAGGCAATTTAAAGAAATTTGATTGGTTTGTTCTAAGGAAATACTTTTCATTTATATTTTTTTTAAACTTACAATTTACTGGAGTTAAAATTTACTTTAGTGGAGTTAAAATTTAAATTAAAATTTACTGGAGTTAGGTTATTTGTAAACTTATACATAAAAATTAGGTGTTGATAAATATTTATTTCATAAATATTCATCATTTTCATGTCAAGCATTAAGGGTTTCGTGTGCTCCCTTCTTTTTTTTCCGTATATAGTTCTACACGCATGTTTTTGAACACTAAGTATTTTTTTAAGTTTAGTAGTTTGCGTGCTGCCCCATGTAATATTGGCATAACTGATAAAACAATGAATTAAAGAGAAGTAAATTAATTTAAGACATATAATATTAACATAAGGACGAACTTGGTACATCATGCCGATGGCTTTACTAACTTTTGATTGTAAATATTTAATATGGGGAAGCCAAGATAAATGCTTGTCCACAAGTATCCCTAAGAACTTTAAAGAGTCTTCCTGTTTTATTTCTTTATTATTTAAAAAAAGATCTGGTAGTTTGAGGGGAAGGTTTACTTCTTGCGACTTTTTATAAAATAATGTATACTTTGTTTTTTTAACGTTTAATGAGAGTTTATTTGCTTGAAACCAATCATTTATCTTATTTAATTCAAAGTTCATGTCAGCATAAAGTTGCTTGATACTATAGTTGGAAAGAAAGAGATTTGTATCATCAGCAAACATAAATGGGTTTAATTTCACTGATGCATTACTTAAGTCGTTTATATAAACTAAGAATAAGAGAGGGCCTAGTATTGATCCTTGGGGTACTCCACAGGGGACTTTAAGAATTCCGTATTCTTTTTTATGAACATATTGTGTTCTATCAGTAAGGTAACTTTTAATCCAATTGAAGTCCTTATTAATTACCCCATAATACTTTAATTTTTCTAACAAGATGGAATGATCAACAGTGTCAAAAGCTTTAGTTAGATCAATAAATATACCTAAGGTAAATTTATTTTCATTAAAGCTATTATTTATTTGATCGACTAATTCAATAATCGCATGTTCAGTTGAAAGATTTTTCTGAAATCCGAATTGTTTTGGATAAAAAAAATTGTTTTTTGTTAAGTGGTCAAAGATTCTATTATAAATACACGTTCGAATATCTTTGAATATACAGAAAGCAATGATATAGGCCTGTAGTTAGAAACATTTGCATGATCATTATTTTTATAAACTGGAATTACTTTTGCGAGTTTTAGTACATCAGGAAATATTCCTTGGCCCAGTGAAAGCTTGACTATATAGACTAATGGTCTACTGATGCTTTTTTTATTTGAAATTAGTATATTACTGGGAATACCGTCAAATCCTGATGAATTTTTATTTTTTATCGAAGAAAAAGCCGTTTCAAATTCTTTTAATGTCAAGTCGAAATCATACAACGTTTTATCATTTGATGGTGTTAGATAGGTTTTATAAGAATTAAGGGGTGTTGTAATTTTGTTAGCTAGATCAAGTCCAACATTTGTGAAATATGTATTAAACTCTTTGGATATTTCTTTAGGACAAAATATATCATTATTATTTATATTGATTCTTTGGGTAGCGAAAAAGTTTTATTTTTATTTTTTCCTAGTATGCCATTAATTACAGCCCATGTTTTTTTAGTATCCAGCTTTCAATTCTTCCCCTAAGTATTATCTTGTTCTATCTACAAATTTTTTTTTTTTGCAAAAACCAATTTTTATTGTTTAAAAAAGTATAATGTATTATTTCCACTTATCAATAAATTATTACCTTCTCTGCTTCGTCAAGATTTATTCAATTTGACTTTGTTCTAATTACAATTTTACGTATTTTGTTAGTTTTATCTTATTCTATTTCACTTTTTTAAAACATTTTAGTATTATAATGTTCTAATGCCCAAATCTGCAAATCAATGTTGTAGCGCAAGTCACGTGACTTTTTATTTTGATATTTTCAAAATGTCGTCAAGTAAGTTTATTGGTTTAGTTACAAAAGAAACAGTTGACTTTGAATTACTTAATACAGACTCGTAAGTAGTTTCTATTACTATGGTAATTTTAAAATTTGAAAATAAAAAGGAAAATTTTATTTTTCCGATAATTGGATTCCATTTTATGTTCTTTTAACGATAAAATAGTCAACTATTATATCGTGCATTATCAACTATTATATAAATATCGTGCATTAAAGGGTTAAAATAACTTAAGACTAGCTCTCATACACAGTACTAGTAGTTAACTAACTATAAATCTATATGTATAACTATATATATATAACTATATGTATAACTATATATATTGTGCCTTTAAATAACTATATATATATTGTGCAAAGTCTTTAAGTAAGACTAAATTCTTTATATTATTTATTTCCTAACTGTAAAAAAATAACTTATATTACCCTGCTAATTACGATGCTTATGAAATTCCAATTGTCATTAATTTTTGATTTTTTTTTAATATTATGTTGTTTTTAAATGTAGCTAAAGTTTATACTTTTTATTTCTACAGTGTCGATTCAAGTTTCCACAATAAGCTACTACATACGGATTTAGAAATAGTTGTGCCAATAGAGCAACTCTCGACAAAAAAAAAAGTTGGACGTAAAAGAACCAGAAATCCAGATAGCTGGAAATGCAATGTCAATAAAAAAAGGCGTCAAGCTGGCCAGGAGTATAAAAGCAGGAATAAAGTGATAAGAAGAAAGAGAGAGATCAATAATGAGAAGGACTGTACTAACTGTAAATTTAAATGCCACATTTATTTTCCGCAAGAGCAACGGGAGTTACTATTTAACAAATTTTGGGGACTCAATGATGACCTCAAAGCACACTTTTATAGTGAAAATACATCACGTATTGTGAAAAAAACTAAACGAACACTTGCAATTTCATCGAGGCGGCAATACTCATTTGCCTACTTTTTTCACCTGGCAGGGATTCCCATCAGAGTTTGCAAACCTTTCTTTTTAAACACTCTTGACATAAGCCAACAAAGAATTTCATATTTTTATAAACATTTCCAAACAGATTCAAACACGCCTACCCCAAGAAAACAAGGTAAACATACAAAAAAGAAAATTCCTGACGCGGTCAGAGATGGCGTTAGGAAACACATATATAGTATTCCGGTTATAGACTCGCACTATTGCCGTGCTAATACAAATAGAAAATACTTTGAGTCTGAATTGTCTATTAGTCGACTGTATGAGCTTTACCAAGACTTTTGTCAGCAAAAACGATTTCAACCGGCTAAAAAGCACTTATACTCTGAAATTTTTTTAACTGAGTTCAATATTTCTTTCCAGCAAAGAAAAAAAGATAGGTGTGATAAGTGTGAAATTTTTAAAATCAAAAGTGCTGAAGGTATTTTAAGTGATTGTGAACGGGCTCAGCATCTAAGTCATATTGAACAAAAAGAAATTGCACGCGAAGAGCGCAAAAAAGACAGACAGTCAGGACATTCTGTTCTCTGTTTTGATTTACAAAATGTTTTAACAGTTCCCAAGGCTGAGATATCCAACTCCTTTTATCTTAGGAAGCTGTCTGTTTATAACATGACAGCACATCTTTCTTTAGATAAAGATGTTTATTGTTGTATCTGGTCTGAAAGCCAATCTGGCAGAGCCAGAAATGATTTGGCATCTGCAATCCTACGAATTTTAGAATCTGTGCTTACCACCCATCCACAACTTAAGAACCTCATTTTATGGTCAGATTCTTGCGTTCCGCAAAATAGAAACAGTATTATGAGCACGGCAATAAAGCATTTTTTAAATGCTCATCCTGATGTTGAATCTATCACTCAAAAGTTTTCTGCAAGCGGACATGGCTATATTCAAGAGGTTGATGCGGTTCATAGCAGCATTGACCAAAAATTAAAAAAAACTGAGGTATACAGTCCACTGGGTCTGATCAGAATACTAAAGTCTGTTAGGCGACAGAAACCTTTCAATATCCTGCAGATGAAAGATGTTGATTTTTTAAATATTCAAGCTGGAGCTAAAAGCTATAACTTTACCAAAGTGCCCTTTACTCAAGTAAAGCAATTAAAATACTATTCCAATCATCCTTTTACTGTTTCATTTAAAACAAAACATGCAGACGGCTTCACCTCAGTTTTTGCAGGTGCCCAATCATTAAGAAAAAAGAAATCTACAGCATATCCCATAACTGCACCAAAACTGTCAATTCAGACCAAAAAAAGCCACTTACTTTCAAAAGAAAAGAATGAAGATATTAAAAAAATGATGCCCTACATGCCTGAGATTGATAGAAATTATATGGCAACTCTTTGTGTTTAGTAATTCATGTGCATCTCCCATGTACTTTTCTTAATTATTTTTATGTCTTAATATAATTGTTTCATGAAAAAAAAAATGTTTTACTTGAACACAACCAAATAATGTCTAAAACAGGGGTGGATCCAGGTAATTGCCCTAGGGGGGAGGGGGTTATATGACCAAAAAAAATGATTTTTTCAGCTAAAACCAGTGTTTCATTCGATCATTTTTCTAACTAAGTTCAAGAATTCTTTCCGGCAAAGAAAAAAAGATAGGTGTAATTAGTGTAAATTTTTTAAAATCAAAAGTGCTGAAGGTACTTTAAATGATTGTGAACGGGCTCAGCATCTAAGTCATATTGAACAAAAATAAGACGCACGCGAAGAGCGCAAAAAATGCTTATAAATTAGTTTACTAATAAATATATTAAATGTGCATATAACTAACTTTTTTTTGCCAAAAATTCAAATGTTGCAAAATAATATTTTGTATTTTTTTTTTTTTTTTAATTTCTATCAATAATATTTTGAAGATTGATAATTCTTAAGATGGGGGGGGGGGGGGGAGAGGGAGGGGGATACTCCCATCTTTGTATCCGTCCTTGGTAAGAAATACATTCAAAACATTCACCAAATAAGACATTTGTGCATGTTTAGACAAACTATAATTAAAAAAACCCAAAGAAATTGACATAGAACATTATACAATTTTTGTATTTTGTAAAGTTTGTCAGTAATTTGTTCTCATAAGTCAAAAATCATTTTTTTAAACACTAAATACACAATAATTTTCTAAAAATGGTTTATAAAGGTATTATATATTGACCTTGACAATTTTATAATAACAAAATTTGGTGCAAAGTTTATTTTGAACATTTTTAGGGCTTTTGAAAATTCAAATGCCTTTTTTTCAAAACCATAGTTTAGCGACATAGAACAAGATAATACTGAGGGAACGAATTAGTAAATTGTTTACTGTAATAATTTTTTTTAGTTTTTTTTAAAAGATCGATATAAAAATAATTGTATGCTTTATAATTTTTTTCATTAGTTGTGCTTTTATTTTTAAGAAATTTATTATACAGTTTTTGTTTGGTTCTAGAGCATTTAATAAGTGTTTTATCCATCCATGGATTAGCAAGTGTTTTTGTTTTTATTTTTAATACTTCATTTGGACAAGCTTCATTAAAAATCTCTTGGAATTTGTCTAAAAATAAAAACATGCTTCATTTGCATTTTGACTTTTATAAACATCACTCCAATTCTCTAAATATAATTTGTTCGTAAGATTGTTTTTACTATGAGTTGAAAGGTTGCGTTTATTTATATATAAAATTTTGGGTTGATCATTTGGAATAACTTTTATATTTTTTATGGTAATGTATATTGGGAAATGGTCGCTAATATCCGTCTTAAATATTCCTGCCTCAAATGATGTTTCTAAGAGATTGTTAATAAAAATATTATCTATTGCAGTTGCTGAAGTTCTATTAACCCGAGTCGGTTTATTAATTACTGACAAAACATTGTACTTATATAACATGTCAAAAAAAGATTTTGTTTTTGGAATTTGCTGGTATGTTAGTGCATTCAAGTTTATATCCCCAAGGATAAATATTTTTTTTTTCTCGTTGTTTGTTTTTAAAATACTTTTTTCGATAAAGTCTTGAAATGATCTAATTTTACCACTAGGTGGTCGGTACACGCATCCAATTATACTATTTTTGTTTTTTGCATTAATTACTTCAATAAAAAGACTTTCATAATTGTTATTTGCTACACTTAATTGCTTTTTTATTTTAAATTGATACTTTTTAAGTACGTAAACACCCAGCCCTCCGCCTTTTTTATTGCTTCCTCGTGGTTGGCTAATTAGTTTGTAATTTGCCAAACTATAATTCGAATTCAACTCTAGAGGACTTTCTGAATCATGCCAAGTCTCTGACAGAGATATGACGTAGAACGAGTAATTTATAATAAATAAAAATTCTTTAAATTTTTCAAAATTTTGCCGCAAGCTTCTTATGTTTAAGTGTAATATAGAAAATGAGTTTAAATCTTTTTTGATTTTAAATTCATAAGGATCAAAATATGTTGTTTTAATTAAACTCATTTGAGTTTCTAAAAAAATATTTAAGTTGTCATCAGAAAGATTGTTCAAAAGATTATCTTCAAGAGGATCATAATTTAATTTTTCAAAATCTAATTGGTCAAACACATTATTCGCCATTTTTGATAAAAAAAAGAAAAAAGTAAAAAATTAAAATAAGCAAAAAAAAGGTAATACTCATTAAAAAATAGTATATTAAGGACATAAAATACTTTCCTTTTCTTTCCAATCACGTACGATTAATTTATCTTACGATATGTATGCAAATTTCCCCGACTCTCTTTCCACTTTCATTTTTTCACGCAAATCTTTTCGAATAAGGTTTGTTTCCGCGCAGAAGTCCTCTTTAATATATAAATTTTTCCTTTTAAACTTGAAGATTTTTTGAGGATTGCGATTTTATCCTTGAAGTCCAATAATTTGAGAACTATAGTCCTCGAGTTTTTAGTGACCGTGTTACCAGTGCGATGCGCTCGCTCAATTTTTATATTTACCAAGCCAAGTTGCTCTTTAAACAAATTTAGAACCTTTGCCTCACTCACTTTCCAGGTTTCGTTTTCAGCTTCCTCTATTCCGTCTATCCTTAGATTATTTCTTCTTGCTCGGTCCTCTATTTCTCTTAATTTATTTTTTACATATACAAATTCACTCTTACCTTTTATTTTGTCGTTTGTTTCTTTTTTTTTATCCACGACTGTAATGGCGGTCTTTATTTTGTTTTCAAAAATTTCTTCATGGAAGTTAAAGCTTATTTTCAACTCTTCAACATCTTTTGATAATAATTTCAAAATACTTGTATTGTCATTATATAGCTTTTCAACTTTATCTAAACGTTCGTTTGTTATTTTTAAACTTGCGTTAATTATATTTACGAAATTTACTTCTTGTCTTTTAAGCATCGCTTCCGTTTTTTTCTCAAATTCGTCCAACATATTCTTGATCATCTTTTTTATTTCCACGAGAGTAACTGTCATATTGATTAATTGTTTAATGTATATATATATATATTTTTTACATTTGTATTTTTAATAAATTTTTTTTTTTTTTTTTTTTTTAACCACACTGCAAAACACGTCCGTTCCGTTCAAAACCTCAAGCTAAAATGAAATAATGATATATATATGCGGTAGTGGTGTAGTGGTAAAGCGCTTGCTTCATAAGCGAGAGGTTCCGAGTTCGATCCCCACCACGTCGCTGGTAGTACCGCGCTCAACTTGTTTCTCCGCGCAGCGGCCTTGTTCGTCAAGGTTCGTGTTTCGGAGTTATAGAGTTGAGAGAGGGTTATAACCACAATTAAGTAGCCTCCTCATCTGTAGTGGCTATCTGGGCCTTGGGGAGGTGAAATAACAAAAAAAAAAAAAAATAATATATATATATATATATGTGTGTATATATATATATATATATATATATATATATATATATATATATATATATATATATATATATATATATATATATATATATATATATATATATATATATATATATATATATATATATATATATCTTTATCTCGTAAGAGACTTTTAATGTAAAAAGTCTCTTTTAACGAAAATTTTGATACCTTGACAATTAATACGTTTTATTGTCGTCGAAAAGTTAAAACAATTAAATTAATGCAGAAGTACATTTTTATCGTTTTTTAAAAAACTGCAATAATAACTACTAGAAAGCTTTTTTTAATTAATAGTGTTTTTGTTTTTTAAAAACATTTTTTTTTTAATGCGCAGAGTGTTGCTAAATCGACTATCTTATAGCCTGCTGCTACAGGCTATAAAATAGTCGACTGTCTTATAGCCTGTCTTATAGCCTGATTCGCAATGGAGTGCTGCTACATCGACTATCTTATAGTCTAACTTGCAACGGAGTGCTGCTTCATTGACTGAGGGTTTGATTAGGGCAGGCAGTCTACCATTTAAGAAAAAAAAAAATTATTCAATTTTTTAAACTTTTTCTGGTCTGGTTTATTAGCGTTCTCTTTAAAACTACAGTTTATAGAAGAAACTTTTCGACTACTATGCAAGACTAAATTTTTTTAAATTTGTTTATTTTTTAAATTTTAAAATAAACAAATTTAAAAAATAATAACGGCTAAACAAACGACTTATTTAAATTCTAAATATAATAATTAAAGTTAAAAAAGCAAAATGCAATTTGATTGTGTAAGTTAAAAAAAAAAAACGTATTTTAAATTTTAATGAAATTTAATAAAAATTGATCTTCTAAAAAATGATTTGATCGTCTGGTTTTTAATTTTTTTATTTCATCAGTATTCAATGGCTGCCAATCAATGTTGATTGGCAGCCATTGAATACTTATTTCGAGCGCTGTAATTATTATTATTATTATTGTTATATATATATATATATATATATATATATATATATAATATATATATATATATATATATATATATATATATATATATATATATATATATATATATATATATATATATATAAATATATATATATATCAAAAGGTAGGTGTATGAAAGGACTATGTTTTTACGTTGGTCACTAGTCAATGGGCATTTCCAGGAAATTAGAGAAGGTACTAAACCATCGCCTTTACCATCAATAAAGCTGGAGATAATATAAGGAAAGCCGCTTTTTGAACTTATCCTGTAGCATATTCAGGGGCAGTTCCAGCATTTTTTGATACTTCCTAACATGGAACAGTCTCCGAACATTTAAATGGTAATACTTATGTCAAATAAGGATGCTTTGCTAAAAATTGCAATGATTGGAGTCTGGAAACAAAAAAACTCTAAACTTTTGTCCATAATTGCCCCAAACGTGAGAGCAACAAGTCGAAAAAATATTTTGTATACTATTGTTTAATAAATTTATATTCATTGATAAAATTTAAATTTCATACAATAATCACTTAGCGTTCAAAAATTATGACTTTATAAATAATGAACCCCTCAATTAGAGAAGGTTACAAATTTTAAAAGACGTTTTAAAGCGTATAGCACTTATAACTAATTTATCCCGTCAGTTTAAATAGTTTATTGCTACATATTGGAAATCATTGTTGTTCTTGTCTTTTTTCTTGTTTTTATACCATTCATTGTAAGTTACCCGTTATATTTTGACTATAAAATATTGGTCAAAATAAGTAATAAACAAAATAAATAATAATCAAAACAAGCAAAATATGAAATATTTATAACATAAAAATCTATTAAAAAGGTTTCAAAATATTGTTTTTGTTTGTTAAAAAAAAATTTATTCTATCATGCAGTTTAAGTTTCTTTGATGATTCTGTAAAAAATTTTCAACGCTTTTTCAACGCTTCCAAAAACAACATAAGAAAGTAACTTTATAGATACAATTGCTGCTTTGTCTGTAGCTTCTGTATCTCTATGTTCGTCAGCATAGGGGGGCCTGGTGTAGCACCTCTTCATCAAATTATAAATAGATTATTGTATTTGTATTTGATCACTGAATAATAATAATAATAAAAATTAATTTTTAATGAATTTTTCAATTTCAAAAAAGTCGGAGCAAACATACAAATAAAACTTTTGAAGAACCGCTTTTGCGTTCAGTTATTGCATCATTGCATCAAATGTTGTATAAGTAGTATTTTTATATATATTATACATTATTAGCTTCAGAAAAAGTTTCAAGAAATTTTACGAAATACTAAGTGATGTTTGATTTTTTTCCTGCCGTACGAAATATAAAACAAAAAAACTTTTGTGTACTAAAATATCATCTACAGATAATATTTCTTGAGTGAGTATAGTCATTTTTAAAAAAGACCGAGAACTTTTTTGGTTTTCCATAGCAAAATTCTACAAAGTATTGATGTAGCGTTTAAAGTATTTCAGTCTAAATCAAACGTGTGCGGCCGTGGCGCAGTGGTTAGAACGCTTGCTTTATAAGCAGGAGTTCCAGGTTCGAAACGAGCTCTAGACATATTTTCGCGTCACGGTAAGGAAGGAGGCGTTAACTTCCTGGTTAAATGCACTTCCGCGGTGCTCTGTGACAAGACCGTTAGGACTTCTTGGGGCAACTAAAAAAAAAAAAAAAACTAACGCTACCAACCTTCATATTCTTTGAAAACGTTAGAAATTTGTCTGGAAGTATTATAAAATAATTAATTTGAAAGTTTAAAAAAAAGTAGGAAATAGCGTAGCCAAAGATTAGTGTATTAACCATGAGTTTTCTAAAACTTGTCAAAAGAAGATGAAACACCATTTTGTCGAACTTTGTGAAGGTGAGCGCGCCCAAGATGCGGAACGTTTGTTTAAAGTGAATAAATTTTTTTAAGTATTGCACATCATTCACGAACGTTTAGGTATTGTAAAAAAGCGGAAAGTTATTATACGCAAGCGTAGTAAGACTTTATAAACTTGAGAAATTAAAAAATGCCAACGGACCACGGTGCATTGGAACATACTCTAAGACCTTGCAATACATCCCCGGAAATTTTTTTTTTTATCATTAGAAAATATTTCCTCATTCAAAAAATGTAAACGACAACTTTTTTTAGTGGGGGCCTGAGGAGAAAGCACATATTTTAGGGAAGTGGCCAGGAATTTTGTTGTTTAAGATAGATAACTAAGAGACATGGGGCGTACTCAAATTTCTAGTATGTTAATACTGGTGTCGAATGAGGATGACTTTCAAAAAATTAGGGTAATTGGAGCTAAACCAACCCCGCCCCGACCCCTAACTGCCCCCTTTCCAGAACTACTTCTCCTTTAATCGTAAAAATTTTTTTTTGTTCTATCATAAACTAGATCGAAATACTAAACGTTTGTTCATAGGAGGTTTAATATTTGACTTTTTACAAACTACATTCCTGCAAATAGAAAGCTACTTTAAAAGTGCTTGTAGTTGTAAGCAACAACCGCGTTTTTTAGCGCCTCTATTTAGTTTGGGCTGTACTCTCCAACTTTTCTCATTCGCCAAAACTGATTGAAATCCTGATGAATGGATTCGAACTCTTCTAAATCTTTAATATATGTGGAGCTTTATGATTTTCCAAAACAACCATGGACTATTTTTTCAAAACCTCTAAGTACCTTAATATAATTGGCAGCAGAAACTCCAAGACTAGACTCTTAAAAAAACAGTTCAAAGCTGTCTATGTTTGTAAGCAATTTATTACAAGCATGGCCTTCCGAACGATGCTGCTCTTAGTAGGAGACTTTGCAGATGTTTATCTTAGACCGATATTGGTTAACAAACTGTAATCCCCACTCCTTGTTTTCAAATAAATCTTTTTCAATCTCTTTTAAAATTTTGTCTACAACACGTAGCAGTATATGTAGACCAGAAATATTTATAAGTTCTAGTATTATTTTGTTTTTGTCGCCTGTTAATAAAGGGGGATTAACAACATTTTTGTATTTTTTTGCTTTTTTCAAATTTGCGCCATCCGCCATCCATTGGTCTTCTGTGACGAAATACCATTGCTACAAGCTCTTCAATGCCATTGCAATACACAATAGGAGTATCTTTTTCTACCAACTATAAATTGATAAAAAATCAAAATGAATGATACAAATTACAATCTAACTATAAAAATATTTTTTTTGGTAATAGTTTACTTACCTCTTTGCTTTCATTTAATTCTAATAGCAATGGGAGTTTATCACAATTGAATAATTTTTCAATCATTTCGTTGTTCTCAATCAGCTTAATATTGAAACCAGATTCCACACTTTTCCATCCAGCCTCACTTCTCAGAAACCGTGCAATTTCAATCATGTTGCAATTGCTTAGAAATCATAATAAAGTTATTACAAAATTTGGCTTTAATCTCATAACAAATTTATTTTTTAAAAGTATTTTTAAGCAACAAAAATCTACCTGGAATGTAGTTTTAATTGAAGTTTGTTCAATTTATCTAAAGAAAAGAAAGGTTTCTTAAACTCAGTCTTTACGAAAGAGATAGTGAGTTGCTTCGGACCAAAAGTTTTCAAAGCTAAGGTGTTCCCTGAATCATTTGTGCTGAAATCTTTGATAGAGCTGTAAAGAACTTTTCCTTGGGTTGTTGGGGATGTTGATTTTACAATGGCGGTCAATTCTTTTGACCGCCATTGTAAAATCAACATCCCCAACAACCCAAAAAATTTTCACAAATAAAACATTCACATTTTCTCCCTCTAATAACTCTGGTATTCAGGTCTTTTATAGCATATGTATGGCAACTATAAAACTAAAATAGAATTTGTCACAGAGAACCGCTGAAAATAGAGCCAAGACTTAGCTTTATTCACGTCAATATTATCCCTTCATAGTAATACTTTTTAAATTACTTGCCACTTATCATTATTAAGTTGACGGCCGTGAGTAAAATAGCTGGATTTTTCGAAAATGAAAGCGATAGCCAAGTAGTTTGTTGGTACTAGAATGGATTTTTTCAATGTTACTTATCTTCCAATCTATTTATTCAAAATAAGCTTCTTCATAAGAACGTTTTTAATATGACTGGTATCAAACCAACTTTATTTATCAAAATCCATGTATGGCAACTATAAAACTAAAATAACGAAATTTTAACTGAAGTAAAATAAAAATCAATATATTTATAACTACCTTCATAACACGGCTGCATAGTAAAGTAAGGATCAGTCCCTACAAGCCTTTTTCTACATTTTGAGCAAAGCATGGTAGGAAGGTCAGGGTTATCCGCTGAATAAACTTTCCAGAATATAGTTTTGATAAGGTTTGAGCAGTCATTTTTCTTTTTATTTAGATTTAAATAAGTTGTTTCAGCTTTATTTATTGGTCTTAAATCCTTGCCTTTCCTGAAGCAGCAAATGCAAAATTTTTAAACAAAACTGCTAAGTTCTTTTACTTGTTTAGGCATTTTAAATGAATGCTTCAAATAAAAACTTCTGATATGGATTGACAATATTGGCATGATATATCGGTCATATCAATTAACTGTCAATCTAATGGCTATAAACATGCCTTCAGTTTTTATATCAACGCGTGCAAAGAGTTATTATGCAACTATTAACAATTAGCAACTGCTAGCTTTTACTAATTGTTAATAATTAAAGGTTGCTTTGCTTCGTTTTTATTTCAATAACAATGTAAATAGAAAGTAATGAAAATTACTTATCCGCCTGTAAATTTCAATGTTAAGCAAACATTTTTAAAAACTTAAAAAAAAATTTGATAAATCCATCACAAACATTTCTAAAAATCTAAATACATGGGCATGGGCATGATTTTGCGGTGTTCGAAACGATCCCCCGAATCCCCCTAGGGTATGGTTCCTAAAAATACTTTTCAATTTGTTGCTTGTTTTATATTAAACTAGATCAAAATTCATCGACAGATTTCAAACAACATAAAAAATAAAAATTTCGTTTAAAAGTTGAGACCATTTATAGTTATTTCAGGGGCTAATTTTAAGCTTTGCATAGTTATAAATCTTAAACGAAAAGAGATTTTTTGATGAAATTTGAAATCTGTCGACGAATTTCAATCTAGTTTATGATAGAACAAAAAAAAAATTTTACGATTAAAGGAGACGTAGTTCTAATAAGGGGGCAGTTAGGGGTCGGGGCGGGGTTGGTTTAGCTCCAATTACCCTAATTTTTTGAAAATCATCCTCATTCGACACCAGTATTAACAAACTAGAAATTTGAGTATGCCCCATGTCTCTTAGTTATCTATCTTAAACAACAAAATTCCTGGCCACTCCCCTAAAGTATGTGTTTTCCCCTAAGGCCCCCACTAAAAAAAGTTGTCGTTTACATTTTTTGAATGAGGAAATTTTTTGAATGAGGAGTTTTCTAATGATAATCAAAAAAAAATTTCCGGGGATGTATTGCAAGATCTTAGAGTATGTTCGAATGCACCGTGGGACCTTGAGCAACAGAAAAAATATAACTAAAAAACCAGTTATTTGTATATTCCTATTTTACGTAAAATTACGTAAATTACGTAATTTTACGTAAATTACGTAATTTTACGTAAGTTACGTAATTTTACGTAAGTTACGTAATTTTACGTAAGTTACGTAATTTTACGTAAGTTACGTAATTTTACGTAAATTACGTAACTTTACGTAAATTACGTAATTTTACGTAAATTACGTAATTTTACGTAAATTACGTAATTTTACGTAAATTACGTAATTTTACGTAAATTACGTAATTTTACGTAAGTTACGTAATTTTACGTAAGTTACGTAATTTTACGTAAGTTACGTAATTTTACGTAAGTTACGTAATTTTACGTAAATTACGTAACTTTACGTAAATTACGTAATTTTACGTAAATTACGTAATTTTACGTAAATTACGTAATTTTACGTAAATTACGTAATTTTACGTAAATTACGTAATTTTACGTAAATTACGTAATTTTACGTAAATTACGTAATTTTACGTAAATTACGTAATTTTACGTAGATTACGTAATTTTACGTAAATTACGTAATTTTACGTAAATTACGTAATTTTACGTAAATTACGTAATTTTACGTAAATTACGTAATTTTACGTAAATTACGTAATTTTACGTAAATTACGTAATTTTACGTAAATTACGTAATTTTACGTAAATTACGTAATTTTACGTAAATTACGTAATTTTACGTAAATTACGTAATTTTACGTAAATTACGTAATTTTACGTAAATTACGTAATTTTACGTAAATTACGTAATTTTACGTAAATTACGTAATTTTACGTAAATTACGTAATTTTACGTAAATTACGTAATTTTACGTAAATTACGTAATTTTACGTAAATTACGTAATTTTACGTAAATTACGTAATTTTACGTAAATTACGTAATTTTACGTAAACTACGTAATTTTACGTAAATTACGTAATTTTACGTAAACTACGTAATTTTACGTAAAGTACGTAATTTTACGTAAATTACGCTATTTTAAGTTAACTACGTAATTTTACATAAATACGTTATTTTACATAAATTACGTTATTTTACGTAAATTACGCTATTTTAAGTTAACTACGTAATTTTACGTAAATTAAAATCAATATAAAAAAAATATATAAACAATAAAACATACTTTAACATAATATGAATATAGTTTTGAAAGTCTTTTGTTAATTGCTTAAGCTGACCTTAGCTGTTTTATCTGATAATTTTATTGTTGTTCAAACATAAATTTTTAAGTTTTTGTTAACTTTATTATAAGAATAACTTCAATTTGCTTTAAATAAAATATTTTGCTATGTCCCACAAGTTATTTTTTCTATAAAAAACGAAGTGTTTCTGTTTCAATAAAGTATATTTATTAAAGATTTATAGTAAATTTTAAAATTCAGTTTTAAATTTGTGAATCAATGATAAACATTACTTAAAAAAAAAATTTTTTTAATTTTTCATATATCTGAGGAGATTTCCACCTTAGGTGTATCTTTCATTTTATTAATATGGTGTATATGTTGTAATCACTCAAATTCTTATTTATTACTTTCTAATTTTTTTAGTCACTGTGGTAGCGAATGGGTATTTATAACTTGATATTAGAGTGTGGTATTAGTCACTGTGGTAGCGTAGGCTATTTATAACTTTATATTAGTGGCCTTTACAAGTTAAAAGTATTTCTAAATTAATGGGAATCTAACCTAGGGCACAAATTATTTAATAGTAAGTCATCAAAATTTTTTTTATTTTTCATAATTGCTAATTCATTAACCTTATAATTTAAGAATAATACTTTACATGATATACAGGCATAAACAAAAAAGTTAAAATTGAAATTAGATTATAGTTAAAATTCCTTTTCCAGTCTTTTATCTACTAATTTGTACCTACTACTATCTAGTTAAGTGCAAAAATATTTAGGCTTAAAACTTTGTGTAAATTAAGCGAAATAAAAAAATTCAACTTTCTTTCTAAAAACTATTATTTAATAATTTGTTTTTTTGCTTGGGTCACTTTTGCTGCACACAAATAAATGTTTTCAACTGTTGACATTATATCTTCTTTTATTTTTAAAACAAGGACAGAAAGTTTTATTGATTCCAACATTTATTGCAACAATTTTGAACTTCAAATGTGATTATCATATCTATGGTCACTATCTAATCATTTCATATCTAATATCAAAATGTGGTTATGAAATCAAATAGATTAAAAATATTGATTAAAATTTTATCGTACAGCTGTTTATAGTTTCGAATGGAGGATTTTGTTCATTTTAGCAGGTGGAATTTCAAAGTTTGAAAAACATAAATATAACCCTTTAGAACAAAACGTACTCTTAGATAAAGTACTATTAGATACCATGGATTAAAAACTTAAAAATACCAAGGATCAAATTACTTTTTATTTACAGAAGATACCATGCATCAAAATAACTTGGATTTGATAAGCTGGGAAAAAACTTTACAAATGCTTTGTTTTTTTCTGTTTGAATTGCCATTCCCACAAAATACTTCTGTTATCTTTTTTGTTGTTATAAAATTTTTTAATATTATTAATTTTAAAAACTGACTTTAATATATTGATGATATTCAGTTTTAAATAAAAACTTCAAATGCTTTTAGAAAGATTTTATTGGATCCTTTTCTTTTTTTATAACAAAACATTAAACTATAAAATTTATAACAAAACATTAAACTATAAAATTTATAACAAAACATTAAACTATAAAATTTATAACAAAACATTAAACTATAAAGTTTATAACAAAACATTAAACTATAAAATTTATAACAAAACATTAAACTATAAAATTTATAACAAAACATTAAACTATAAAATTTATAACAAAACATTAAACTATAAAATTTATAACAAAACATTAAACTATAAAATTTATAACAAAACATTAAACTATAAAATTTATAACAAAACATTAAACTATAAAATTTATAAAAAACATTAAACTATAAAATTTATAACAAAACATTAAACTATAAAATTTATAACAAAACATTAAACTATAAAATTTATAACAAAACATTAAATTATAAAATTTATAACAAAACATTAAACTATAAAATTTATAACAAAACATTAAACTATAAAATTTATAACAAAACATTAAACTATAAAATTTATAACAAAACATTAAACTATAAAATTTATAACAAAACATTAAATTATAAAATTTATAACAAAACATTAAACTATAAAATTTATAACAAAACATTAAACTATAAAATTTATAACAAAACATTAAACTTAAATTATTTCAGTTAAAGCTATATTATAATTAATTCAGTTAGCATAAAAAATAAAAACTACAACAAAAATGTATTTAGTTAAAATAATTTACTAGAGAATACAAATCGCTGGATAGCTTCCTTTAATATATCATGGCTAAAACAACGAGAATGACCATTGTTCAACTGTTATCATAATATGAAATGAAGTAAAATACAATAATATTATGCAAGATTCAGAAGATTTTGAATTCAAAATAATTTATAAAATATATAAGGATTGCTTATACAGTATTTTTAATAAATTCAAAGTTATTACTGGTTATGGAATGACTGCTGTAAAAATATTATGCGGGGCATAAATATTTCTTTTATCTGTCCCACTTCACCCTAATGTAAACACTTTTTAAAGATAAATTTCAAAACTAGGGCTTGTAGCGCACGCAGGGAAACAAAGCAATTTCTACTAAATGGAGGGGAAAAAATTTAATTGTTTACATTAAATAACAGTATTTAGGCACCACTCCTAATTAAAAATTTCAGGCTGTCTCATTTCTCCCCACTCTCCCCTACACACACACACACACACACACACACACACACACACACACACACACACACACACACACACACACACACACACATTGTGTGTGTGTGTGTCTGTCTGTGTGTGTGTGTGTGTAGGGTAGAGAGGGGAGAGTGGGGAGAGATTCCCATCCATCCTTTTAATTGTAACACATTCTTACATATATTGTATGTAAGAATGTATTAAGCAAATATTTTGTGTAATTAAGTTTAAAATTTGACAACAATATAATAAGTACTTACAAAAATGATATATGTAAATGTGTATTGTACTAATTAGTTATACAAAATATTTGCTTGATACATAAACACGACAACAATAAATATGATTTTTTAAGCTCGAAAAAATCAAAATTAGAGGAGAAAATAAAACATACAAAGAAGAACATCGAAATAATATCTATGTTGTTGTTTAAATGTATAAATTTACATCATAAATTTATTCAAACTATTCAGTATAAAATAACATAATATATACTTTACTATATTATAGTATATATTCAAAAATATATATGTGTATACAGTAATTATATATACATGTTTAACATAAAAATAAAAACTAGGGTTTTAAAAACAAGTGTTAGTAGAGTTATATTATGAGATTAAGAAAAATTGAATCCAACCAGCAGAAAAAAGAAACAAATTAGGAACATATTAATTTAAAATTAAAAAAAAAATTAAAGTTTTAACGCTCAGAAATTTTTTTAATGAGTTTCAAAAAAGTAAACAAATTAGGTTTTAGCCAAATACATAATGGTTGCATAAAAAACATATTTTAATATACTGAGACGTTTTCCTTCTTATTATTTTCATTTTATTATCAATAAACTGATCAATCCCAATAATAATTTTATTCAAAGAATAAGATTTAGATATTTATTAATACCTAAAATTATAAATATATGGTTGCAATTAAATAAATATTTTCGTAACTAAAGACCGTAGCCATCTTTAAAATATAAACTTTGGAAAGTTCTCATGCGCTTTCGTGTAATATCTTGTCGCTCTTAAACGACCGTGCATTATTACTCAGCTGATGACGTAGTTGATACTTTGGCGTAACAGAAAACTCGAAGAAAAATTTTTTTTTTAAATATCTTGTAACAATAAAACTATTATTTCATAATAAAAATGTAATTACTATCTTTTAGAAAACAAACTTATAGATATTTAACAAAAATGTACACAATATTAGTAATACAACCTGTTTTTAAGGCGAATTGTGACAGATTCAAACCTGTAAAAATTTTTGGACTGCGACAGCAATTTCGATTATAAATATGCTTCTTTTTTTTTAAAGTGACTGCAAAAAAAAAGTAAAAAAAATACTTTTCGCAAATATATGCGTGTAATATATCATTCTATATGTTTTCTTGGGTGCTGGATCCAAATATTACAGAAATTTGTGCGTTAAATAGCATTTTAGAACAGAAACATGTGTTTCTTGTCCAAAAGTATCGCAGAAATAACTATTCAATTTATAAAGGTTTTCATTGTAAAGGATCTTTGATTGAAATAAATTTAAGCGTTAAGTGTTCCGATTTCGACAACTTTCCCATATATTGGTTTTATTATTTATTCAATAAGAAAACACTTTTTTATTTTTTGCTTGATTGTGAGCTTGATTGTGACCGAATATTAAATATATTTTTTTTTTTTTTTTATATACATATTATTGTAGAGATAAAAAAAAAAATGTTTCCCGTTAAATAAGTAAAACTTTTTGAATGTTGAACAAAATTTAGGCTAACTTCCTCAAGCATTCTTGAAATTAATTTTAAAAAATACGTAATTTTTATTAGCTAACAAACAATGGTAGATGATTTTTATGTTAAAGTCAAAATAACATAGATTTGATTCTTCCACCTTTTGAGATTAATTTTTGCAATATCTGAGTTGGAACTACTTCTTGAGGCGTTGATAGTTACAATAAATCATGCAACTTCTTGTATATTTCATTTGGGTTAGCATCAATTTCAAAGCTTAAAACTTCATCATCTGGCATTGGCTACAATCCATTTAATAACTTTTTTGTTGGCTTCAAAAAATTCTTCATAGAATAGGTTTCTTGGTAGATATCTTCATAAATTAGCTCAAAGTTTTTATTTGAGGTTTCAGTAAAGTTTTTTATCCGATTGATTCATCTCTTGACTATCTCGTCTTCCGGTAAACTTAGCAAGATATAGATATAATGCGGAATAATTTCGTATTTCTCTATTATATATTGCTGTAGAAACAACTACGTTGGAGTTAGCCTCGTGAGTTTTATTTATTAAACCAACAATCTTTTGGTAGTATGGTTCCCAAAGCTCTCGTGGAACTGATTTCCCATTGCACCAATAACTAGATAAGGCTTTCATAAAATTTTTTTTCATTTCTGCGTGTTCAATTTCTTTTGAAAGAATGTATCACTGTCAACACGATAAAAAACCACAAATTTCTAAATAATCTCCTGTAAAAGAAATCTTTTACAATAAAAGAATAACGAGTTAAATAAAAGAAAACCAGTTCCAGGATACCCGCTAATTAAAACAGTTCTTCCAGTCATTATCTATCTATATATATATATATATATATATATATATATATATATATATATATATATATATATATATATATATATATATATATAGATACCCGCTAATTAAAACAGTTCTTCCAGTCATTATCTATATATATATATATATATATATATATATAATATATATATATATATATATATATATATATATATATATATATATATATATATATATATATATATATATATATATATATAGATACCCGCTAATTAAAACAGTTCTTCCAGTCATTATCTATATATATATATATATATATATATATATATATATATATATATAATATATATATATATATATATATATAGATACCCGCTAATTAAAACAGTTCTTCCAGTCATTATCTATCTATCTATATATATATATATATATATATATATATATATATATATATATATATATATATATATAGATACCCGCTAATTAAAACAGTTCTTCCAGTCATTATCTATCTATATATATATATATATATATATATATATATATATATATATATATATATATATATATATATATATATATATACATATATATATATATATATATATATATATATATATTATATAGATATATATATATATATATATATATATATATATATATATATATATATATATATATATATACATATATATATATATATATGTAAAATACATAAATAAAACTAAAAGAAGTAAACAAAGTAACCAAAAGAAGATAGATTTCACTTCTTAGATTGTTTGAAATTAGAAAAAACACGCTTTTGTCACATGTTTTAGTTTTGCAATGAACCGACACAAGTAAATTCAACAAATTAGTTTTGCAATAAAGCGACACATATTAAATCTCTAGATAATGGAACATATTAATATTCTAGATGATGTAAACTTAGTCTAAACGCTTTTTTTAAAACATTCCTTGAAATACATGACTCAAATCTCCCAAAAAAAAAATTAATCTTTACCCTAAAAAAAAAAATTACCAGGAAATAAGAAAATCTTCAAAAATTAAACAAAATAAAAATGTCTTTACCCAAAACCGTTAAAATAAGGGAAGAGATCTTGGTTAATTAAGAAGAGATGCAAAGCAATTATTTAGCTGCTGAGCTAAATAATTGCTTTGCATCTGTTGACCCAATCCTAGCCAAAAAAATTCATCCAACAATCTTTCCCCCTAACATTATTTTTTATCTCCTTTGAACTAACTTTTGATAAATTTAAAAGTGCTTTTAAAATGCCTAAGTTTTACAAATTCGTTGGTCCGGATGATATCAATGGAAACATTGTTATTAATTGATATGATATTTTAAAAAATATTCTTTTACAGACATTTTCATCTGACAAGGATTTTTTCCTAATCAGTTAAAAATTGCAACATACTGAAATGAAGGTGCAACTTGAAGATGCAACTTGAAGATGCAACTTGAAGATGCAACTTGAAGATGCAACTTGAAGATGCAACTTGAAGATGCAACTTGAAGATGCAACTTATTAAGATTTGAACTTATTAAGCTTAAATTACTTGAACATCAATCTTCTGTTAAATTATTGCCTCAAAAAAATTAATCATCTGATTATTATTTACATTATTGCAAAACTAAACCAAATAAAAGAACCAAAGAAAAATGATTTGAGTGTAAAGTCAAATTCAATGTAATCTCAAAATAATTTATCAAAATAATTTAATGAAAACTTCAAATGCTATTTTCATTAACAAGAAGCAATTGTATTGATAGGAATCATACCGATAAGCATCAATTATATCAATATACATCAACTTTTATATCAACGCTTCTAACAGTCTTCTTTGAGTTTCTTCTTTTTATTTTTATTTTAATATATCTCAATCTTTAATGTCAATTTTCAATTAAAAACTTTCCTTTCTTCTTTCTATATATTTGTATAAAGATTGTTATATGTAATAAACAACGGTAAAAAAATCCAACTATTAAGTTTTGCATTATACTGACACCTATAAGCTTGACTATTTAGTTTTGCCATAAACCGACAAGAATAAGTCCAATATCAAAACAGCATCTTATTAATTAGTTAGTACATCGTAAAAAAATTAGTTTTGTAAGATGCTGTTTTGTGTTAATGATTTTTTTGAAAAGAGGCCTCCAACTATTTGGCATAACTTTAACACCGTTATCCTTGTTCAAAAGCAGTGGGGAGTGCCTTTTCTCGTAATTTTTCTCAGATTTTTTTTCAGTGTAGTTAGAATTAAGTTCAATTGTTTTGGGGTGCATCCAATTAAATATACCGTGGCAATCCTTGCAGTGTTATGTGGCTCCTGAAGCATGCAAACTGCCTTCCAATTTCAATACGAACACCACCGCCTGAACATGTAAGCTTATACACGCTCGGATTGCTAATTGGTAAAAATTTGTGTTTGTTATTACATAAAATTGTTTTTAAGAATAACAATAACAACAATAACAACAACAACAACAATATATATTCTAAAATAAATGTTTTCAAATTTCATGTTTATTTATTTACTAAGAGTACGAGTACTTATCCAGGTAAATACCAATTAAATAATAGTAGAAATCATATAACAATATTAAAGACAAATCCTAAAAGTTAGCGGTTAAGCGTTATCCCTAAAGTTAGCAGTGTTTTAATTATGACTTTAACGCCGTATCTCTTAAGCTTTTTTTTTATTTTGATCCTGTTCTTGGAATGGGAGTTTTATTGCTACGTCATCACTTTCTGTTTAACCCACAACTACAACCAACATGTTTTTGTTTTAGAGACTTTTTTCTAAAACTTTCTGCAGCATCATTATTTTTAACTATACTTAAACTAATTCTATGAGTTACTTTGAGTTCTGATAACCTGTTTTTTGTCTACAAAAGAGAAAGCAACAAAGTCTAATAACATCAGAGAAGTTTAGAAAAGAAAGCAGAATGACATAACTAACATGCAAAGAGCAATTGACTCAAAGTTCTCCGCAGTACTTTACAAACAAAATTATCCTACTTAAGCAGCCTCATGTGTAGACCTGAACCTGCTCCTACTTTACCTGCTATATATCAAAGAAGCTTGCAAGACGTATCTGATTGAAATGGCAAGAAGAGGATTTTCTTTAAAAATATTAGATTTATTATTAATAATTTCAGAAAGAATGCATGAATTCTTGCATCCTACTATGCATTTAAAAATGGAATCCCTTCTAAAACCTTGGGCATACAGATACATAGACAGACACTCAGGCTTCAAGTCTAAAACATTAGAGCATCACTCTTTAGGTAGATCCAGTGTCACCAAAAAATCTCTATTACCATGGTACAACAACTCTATTGAATTTAAATTTATTGAAGATAAGGAATTTAGACATGTGTTTCAGTCAACAAAACGTATTTTTATTTTAGAAGAGGCTGCTTTTTATTTAAATTCAAACAGATGTAAGCGATTGGTAGAAACCATGAATGTTTGCAACAGACTTTGAATAAACAGGTAGTTTAGCAGAGACTTTTCGTTATTGTTTGAAAAAGTTTAAACAATGTTTAATTGGTTAAAACTTAACATAAAAGACAATAATCAGACCATCAACAAAAAGTTGTACTTTTTGTTGATGGTCATTCCAGTCACCTGAGCGAAAATACATCAAAGTATTATGAAGACACAGAAGTTGTATTATACTGCTTGTATTATGAAGACACAGAAGTTGTATTATACTGCTTGTACCCAAATACCACATGTACAGCAACCAGCTGATGTTAGCGTAATGGACTCACTTCAAGGCTACTTGGCACGTGAAGTGCAAATTTACAGTATAATCCACCCAGGACCTGTCATTACAAATAACAAATTTCCTGCCATGGCAATAAAATTTACTGTTCAAATAACTACTCCAGTCATGGAGCAGTTATTTGAACAATAATTTCATTGCTCCAGTCATGTAGCAAAAAAGCATTAGAATGCGGTTTATACCCATTTAACCCAGACAAAGTTAGTTTTAATAAACTACTCTCAACTTATCAACAAGCGAAAATATTGTTGCAGAGGTAAATTGTTGCTCAGGTATAAATTCTTATAGAATAAATTCTTATGGCTATTTTTCATTTTTTTTCATTTCATTATTATTTATCTTTCATTTTTTCGTTTCATTTTTTTCATTTCATTATTATTTATTTTTTTTCATTTTTTTTATTTTTTTTATTTCATAACTATTTATTTTTCATTTTTTTATTTCATTATTACTATTTATCATTTAAATATTTAAGTATTTAAAGTATTGATGCTCAGTTAAAAAGTTGTTTGAGGAGAATGATAATATGAACTGTTATTTACAACAACTTCAGCAGTCATAGACTTTGTTGTTACTCTAGAATTAATCAACAATCAGCCAATATTAAATTCACAGAATGAAAACAATGAAACTGAAGCACCTTTAGCAAAAATTAAAGTTTTTTCAAAAATAGTTGTGCTGGGTCCAAAATTTTTGCTAATAAACAATTTTTAGAAATCATCACTCATGATAGATACATATAGATATATAGGCGCCCACATAGATATTTAGGCACCTAAATTTGTTTCTTAAAAACACAGAGGTTTTAAAAAAGTAGCAAAAGCGCTCATATTACCCAGACCACTTGGTAATATTAACATTTTAAATTAGCTCAAAAAAATAACATTAATTAAGTAAAAAATATCATCCTGACAATTAGAACTAATTTATTGAATATATTGATTCGTTATTAACAAACTTATCATTAAAAGATCAAATTTATAAGACCAAATACTACTTTTTATTGAAACCTTGTTTTACGCAACAACAAAAAAATTAGTTCATTATTTTTCAAATTTACTAAATTAAACCTTCAAACGATAAAATTACAAATTTTTTGCATTTAAATTACCTTAAGATATTTAGTATTGGAAAAATGATGAAACAAATTTACTATGTTTTGTTTTCATTCAAAAAGAAATAAAAACCACTGCAATTTTACGATTTCAAACTAAATAATTTCAATGAAAAACGCTGGGTTTTTTGAGCATGCTCACATCACACAAAAATGGTATCTTTAAATAAATCAAAATGTTTCTATGCATTTTTTTTCAATTCAAAATGAAATGGATATATAGCTAATATATATAATATATATAATATATATATAATATATATAGCTAACATATTTTTCTTTATGAAAAACTAAACTTTTTTATTTTATCAAAACTTCGCGCCGCAGATTTATTCTTGCGTGAAGATGATCTTTTAAAAACGCAAAAAATTTAATAGCGTTCCAATTAGATGAGAGCCGCTAATTACTGCATATAAATTTATGCTAATTATACTGATTCCTGTTGTCACCACATAAAGACGATTGGAAAAATACAAAGCAACTTTAACTTCACTTACATCTTAGAAATCTTTTAGTATGCTCATATTACCAAGGTGCTCATCTTACCCTAATCTACCCTACTTATTGATTAATGCTTCATAGGTTTTGAATTAGATATGGATAAAGTTCCTGATTATTTTCAAATGCAATCCTTAGATTAAGATAAAGTAAAGCTGTTGGTATTGAAAGAAAACTCAAAAGCGCCTGTAGCAAATAAACCTGATAAACAAAAGAAAAAACATCTAGTATATGCTCAATCTACACAAGAGCAAACACTCGCAAACAAAAATATTTACGAAAAAAGATACTAATCCCACAGAAGATAAAAGTTGGGTTCGCTATGAGTACAAGTTGAATTATGAAGAGAAAAAGAGACCATAGTTGTTGCTGAATTGTGATTCATTTGATCGTGCTTCAACCGTGTTTTTGAAGAGCATAGAAAGCATACAAATATAAAAAAAACTCACTAAAAGAAATAACTTTCCAAATGTGTGCAAAGAATGAAATTAAATTTAAAAATTTAAAATTTAAAAATAATTATATTTCTTTAGTTCTCTTCAATTTTGTTTGTTTAATTTTCATTAATTTTCATAAAAGTTGTGATTTTTGTTGGTAAAATAAATTTTTTACTTCATCTAGTATACTTTATATTTTTATAGTCTTTGATAAAAAAAGAAAGGAAAATTAAAAAACAAATTTTTTTTTTAACGGAAAAAAAAACACACACACATAAACCTTTGTTTTATACTGCGTTAACAAACTTAATAATAAAAAACTAAAAACGTTTACAACAGGAAGTAATTCACTGTTAAGAGTTGTAAACTTCCAACAAGGAAAAGATTAAATGGAAATGGAACTTGAAAGAAATTTATTAAACCAAGTAAACTGACAATTTTTTAGACAGGGTAATCATTATCCTGCGTTTAAAATGTTATATGAATGATGTGGAAAATTTTCCAAGTATCTCATAGTAGTAAGTGACCGGGGCCCCTTCCCCGACTAAAAATGAGACTTTTTACAAACCCAGCCCCGGCAATATTATAAGATTTAGCTGGTTTGGTAGCCGGGGTTAGAAAAAGATTTATAATTTTTTATATATTATAACTTTACGCTTACATTTACTATTTATTAAATGCTGGCATATATTCATGTATTTTTAAACTTTAACTTACTTCCAACAAGATTGCAAGCAACCACTATTAAGTTATGAGTTACTTTAATATAGAGAATAAGTTAAAATACTAAAAAACGGTTAACTGATGACTTAAAAAGTTTCAGGTTGTATAAAAAAAGAAAACATGAAGAAGGGTATGAATTATAAGATTTTTTTGATACGCAAAGAAAAGAACCGAATTAATAAAAGTTTTTATAGCATAAAGGCACAGATGCAGTAAAAGGATGCAACTTGTTGAGTAAGAAGCCAAGCAAGAATGAGTTTTGGTTCATCTTAATAGCGATGATAGCTCGTTTAAGCATTGACCATGATATTATTTGTAGAAAAAAGAAAGAAATGCAAATTAAAAACATTGGGAGAGTGGTTCAAGCTTGGCAGATAAAGTAGGTCTAATTACATTTACATTGTGCTTTTAGACTTTGTCTGAGAGTAAGAGGGTTGTTATTCGTTAATATAGGAAAGCCAACATTATTGCAATATTTGTTTGTAGTAAATAAATAAATTTTGTTGTCTAACAAAAATTGTCAATTTTAAGTCCAGAATTTAAATCCATAAGCCGCCGCAAGTCTAAGGCTGTTTCAGAGAGATCAAACTAAAAGATTGGCTGCTTGTTCAAGGCATTCAAAAAGTGAAGATTTTGAGTCTTTAGCAAATAGAGCCACTTTAAATAAAAAACTTTCATGAAAATCTAAAGTGTAGATAAGAAACAATACAGAAGCAAAGATAGAACCTTGAGGTACCCTTAAAGTTACTTGAAATAAAGAAGAGTGTAGGCCTTCAAGAATAACTTTAATACTGCAGTTAGAAAGAAATAACTTAATAATCTCAAAACCTTTATATAGAGAAAATAATAACAGAGTGATGATTAATTGTAGGATAGTTGGAAAGATCAAAATGTTTTCTAGAGTTTTGAAAAATTGGAATCACTTATTTAGCACTTTTTAAAAATTTAGCAAATATTGAAGAGAGTTATGAAGAACACTTTTTTAAGACTTTGATGGAAATCTAGTCTGGAGCACAAGCTGTAGAAGTGTTTAATTGACTTTAGCATTGGAAGCCAGAGTGATTTGGATGTTAAACAATGAGTTAATCTGTTTAACTGGCAGGAAGAATATGGCCATAAGAGTCAAATTAGAGTAAGATTTCTTTGCAAATAACTCAGATTTATTCTGGGGAGAAGTAAAAAGAAAGTAACAGATCAGCCCCGTGAATTAGATATTAAATGTTAGACTTACTTTATTTAATGACAAAGTTGAAGACTAACCAAAAGTCTCTAGAACCTAACATCTGATACAAGATTTAGTAACAGAGAATAACAGAACTTAATATCAAAAAGGACTTTTTTACACTGGCTTATAATAATAATAGGGCATTTGTTTTTAAGGGAGATGTTTTTGTAAAAAAGATGAAATAAATGATTAATGTTTAATAAAGCAACTGCTCATGATGATGAAAAATGTGGAGTAGAATGAAGTTTGATTTAAAATTGAAGAGAAGGAATAAAAACTTCCAAAATTTTATTTCAGAAGGAATAAAAGTTTCCGAAATGCGCTTTATCCATACATATTATGGATATGAAAATATACGTTTGCTGTTTATTTAGATGCTGGCATGCAATATCCTTTCACATTTATTTACAATTTAATAATTTTTATGGTGTAGTATTTGCAGAAAAAGGAGATGATCAGATGTTGATGGTGATGATAATGATGATTATGATGATCATGTTGATCATAATGATGTTTATATATACATATATATGCAAAATACAACATGAACTTTGAATTAAAAATATACTATACCCGGTGGGCACAGGACGTAAAAAAGACGTCTTTTAAACGTCTATTGAATGTTTTGGACGTCTTTTGAACGTTCAAAAGACGTCTTATTTAGGTCCTGTGCCCAATGGGTAGGATGTATAAATGCTTATGCATCCTTGTTCACAAACTCGGCCCCTGCACCGGCCCCGGCTATATTTTATCAAACCCGACCCCGGCCCTGGCCCCGGTCAAATATCAACCTCGGTCGCTTACTATCTCATAGAACTAGTAAAAAATTGTAAAACGAAGTAAAACATCTTGAGGATAAAGAAAATAAATATTTGAAAATTATTGAAAGTTCAAAAGATGATTTAAGTAAATCAAAGCAATCAGAACCTTCTACCAATATTGGAAACTAATGGATGCAAATTGTTACAAGAGGCAAATTGTTAAAAAAATGGTAAAAAGCCAGGTGGTTTTTGCTATAATATACCTGAGAAACTAGTTGTAGCTAATGCAACTATAAACAAGCTGCATGATAGATAGAAGAGAAAAAGAAATTTAATTTCCTTTGGAATTCCAGAATCAACCCAAACAGATCTGACAACTAGGAGAAATAAAGATAAATGATTGAAAATGTCTTTGGTTTTATTGACAAATCAGAAAATAAACCAGTTGATACTAGAAAACTGACAAATCTGATCAAAAGACAAGACAAAGCCTGGCCCAACATTAGTGAAACGAATAAATCATCCATTAGAAATCCTGTTCTTTTAACAGCAAAAAAGTTAAGAAACAGTAATGATCATAAATCAGTCCAGATCTAACTGAGACTGAAAGACAACTCGATTTTACTCTGAAACAAGAGAGAAACATGTATGTAATATACATTTCAAAATTTAAATGAATGTAAATCTTATAATAAACTCACCATTTTAATATGGCATCCATGGAAATCAATTACAGATGTTGAGAAAGAACTAATAGACTATTTGAAGCATTGTTACCTATAAGTATTTTAGAACTCAAGCGTATTTATTTGATATTACCTAACTAGAAAATAACTTAGACAAATTAAAGATTGTGATGAGTGTACATCGTCCAAAAATCATTGAGTTAAGTGAAACTTGATTCAATAATAACTCTGTTGTTGACCTTTATGGGTACAATACATACAGGTGTGATAGAACTGGTAATCGCACAGGCGGCGGTGTATATATAAAAAATTCAATAGATTCATATGAGCTTTTTGGCAACTGGTTTCAAGGTTAGCAAGAATGAGCAAGTTTGGGCTGTAGTATACTTTGGAAAAAATAAGTAACTTGTTGGTTGTCTCTACCGACCAAATTATGTTATTGATATGGTCAATTTAGATAATGTTTTTAAGCTAGCAAAAAGTTATGTTGACGTTAAGGGTTTCAAAGATGTATTATTTATGGGTGATTTTAATTTCTCACCCATTAAATGGCTCAATGGTGGTACAATATCTATTTCCAATTAAAGTGGCATAGAACATATATTCTTCAAAACAATGTCAGCAGATTAGCTAATACAGCGGAGAAAATAGAATTAGCCTCACCTTTATTTTTCGCTCTAATTTAACAGGCAGGAAAACAATTATTAAATCTACTTTATTTCTTATTATCTTCTACTACAACTAAAAAGTTTATAAATTGGTATGCTTAATTAATTACAAATGGAAAAAAAATTAAAAGTATTAAATTTTGGAGAAAATAGAATTAGCCTCATTTACGTTATATACAAGAAAATACAGAAAATATTTTGTTTTTTTGCTCATTTGATAATTTAGTATTGCTTCCTGAATTTATAATAACTTCAATATGCGACTTGACATACTAGTCTCAAGATTTTGGATGGTTTTTATAGATGTTTCATTCCAAGCTTCTCTGATACCAGTTTTTAGCTCCAAGGTGGATTCCCATTGCTTACCATTTTTATAAACCTTTCTAGAAAGTATTCCTCATAGATTTTCAATTGAGTTAAGGTCTGGGCTAGATACGGGCCATTCCATTACGTGAATATTTTCCCCCAAAACCATAACAGTTCCATTACCAAAGTTATGACTCATCCGATTTTCTTTCTCTTTTCGAAGATCGTGACAGTAATATTGATAGCCATCAAGACTTTCTAGATTGAACATTTTTTCATCACTAATGAGAACTTGATGCCACTCGTCCTGCCAAGACGTGTTTTTTTGCAAATTGTAATCTAACTTCAGTTTGACGAGCAGTAAGTTTTGGTTTTAATTTACGCTTTTTTCAAACTGTTGTTGGATCTTCATGTAAGATTTGTCTCATACGTTAAACAGATATAGGTAATTGTAAATCAGCACGAATTTGAGATGCAGTAATGTGCTGAGCAGCAACACAACGTACAATAACTCGTTTCGTAAGATTATCAATTTAACATTTGCCACCGTTTTCCTTATAAGCTCCATAATTAAGGCCAATCTTGAAGTAATTTTTAACCACTTTTGGAGATTTTTTAATTTTCTTTGCAATTTCCCGTTTAGATAAGCTTATATCTTTGTATGCTTTGATTACGGCTAATTCTTCATTCGTTAAACGCTTACCACATCCCATTTCAAATTAAGGTATCAAAAACCAAATGTTAAAAACTTTATGAGCACTGATTTCACAGTCTCTGTTTAACTTAGAAATAATAAAAAATCACAAATGCGTATCACCAGGTCAAAATATACAAGTAAACTGAAAATAACTATTGATGAGGCTAATTCTATTTGTTACCGCAAATATCGAGTATTATACATTTTATGGCTTTATCAAATGTATTAATTATGCTATATTATAATCTAAAAAGTTGTTGTTTGTAACAATAATTGTATGTGTGTGGATACAAACGATGTACCACACAAACTTGCTTACAGTTTTACAAAACTTTAGATAGGTACACGGTGAGGCTAATTTTATTTTCTCCACTGTAGTAATTACAAGTATCTATACAGCAAAGCTGAATTTAGTAAAATTTTTGATTAAATGTCTAACATTGATTGGGTGAACAAAGTCTGTGCAGGACATGTACAATGACATAATTTACTTTACAAATGAGGCATGTAACTTATTTGTAACTTATTATGGTGCTCAGTTTTTATTTGAAAAGAAACTAGCGATAACTCCCAACGTAATTTAAAACTGCTATGCAAATTTTTAAATATTGCAAAATCAATTAAGGATTCAATAAAAGCAATGAAAATGTCAAATGGAGAATAATAATTAAAAAAAATTAAACCGAAGATTGAAAACTATAAAAAATTAAAACATTAAATTTTTTTAATAACAATTCTCAATACATATTTTCATTTTAAGTATTTAATGATATTGAAAACTTGTATCTCAAAATTAAAATCCATCTTTCTTAATATATGGTGCGTGACGTAATATATGGATGACTTTTTTAGTTGTCTACATCGTAATACAGAAGTCATCGATGAAAACAACGCAGTTAGTAGTGTATAGTTATTATTTAACTTAAAATTAAAAAGTTTCACACCGTTGGTATTGGTTTTAATTTTTTTTTTTTTTTTAAGTTATTATGGTGCTCCAAGAAGACTATATATCGGTCTTATCAAAGAGCACCGCGAAGGAGCATTTAACCAGAAAATTTACGCCTTCCTTACCAATGTCGCTTATTGGGCTAAAGCCAGCGTCAAACCTCAAATCTTTTGGTTCTAAGCCAGAATTCTAACCACTACGCCACGGCTGCTTTAAAGATTGTGGTGCGAGAAAACTATTTTAACTGTTTTTATTCTTTTAAATTATTAAGGTTCATACCATGTTTGACTTTGGTCATTCCTTTGTTTGAGTGTGGTTATTTCTTTGTTTAATTGTGGTCATTCCTTTGTTTGACTTTGGTTATTCCTTTGATAAAACGCCCTATCGGAGTAACTCCAACATAAAAATTAGTAAAAACAAACATAAAAATTAGTTTACGCAATTACAACCAAAAAACTGTTGAGTAATTTAAAACACACTTATCATTACTCCATTAATGCTAATGGGTCCTACTAATAAAAATAAAATGAAATATAAAAATAAATTAAATAGTTAATTAAATAAAAATTTTTATGCATTCTTTAACAGTAAATTATAAACTATTTAATAGTAAACAATGATTATTATATATTTTTCATCGAAAATTTAAATTTATACAAAAAGTTTTTATTCAATTTTATATATATTCTTTAAAAACGTCATTTAAAATTATTTATATGATCATTTTTATAAGTTATATCTGCATTAATAACAATAACATTGTAAAAGTTTGAAATTAACATTATTTTAGACTTAATAAAAAAACTTAAATATGAAATAAAAAAGTTTTTTTTTTTTTTTTTGCGGTGGTCAGATTTACGGATAAGGCCACGAAGTAGGCAAACTGGCAACCCTGCTGATAAAAAACTGGCAACCCTGCAACAAAGTATAAAACTTATATTAGCATATTAAACGTATTAAAATTATGTTAGAAAATGCGCATTTGATCGCAAGCCGCACTAGAATTAAATAGTTTTATGCGAGTTTTGTAAAAAATATTCGTTTGAATTTAATAATTTAAATTTTTTATAAAAAATACTTATATTGTAACATAGCGTCAGATCCAAAGTTTTTCCAAACTGACCGAGATAAATATAATTTAAAAGAAACTCCCCCCTCCTTTGATTTTTCCCCTTCCCAGCATGCCCCGCCTTTGTTTATTAGAACTGAACTGAAATCCCCTCCCCCCTCCTTTTATTCCCCCTCTCCACCTTGTATTATGAACTCGAGAGTACATGATCAATATATTTTTTACAAGTTATATTCTCATCAAGATAAACCCCTAAGAATTTTATAACAGTATCTCTTTTTATTATAATTTCATCAATATAAATTTGAGACATTACTTCATTGAAAATGTTTTTTTACGCAGAATTTGAAAAAAAAATCCATTTAGTTTTGTTAATATTTAAAGTTAATTTATTAGCTTTGAATCGATTAGAAATGTGGTTGAGTTCTTTGTAGTTGAAAAGAGTTCATAAATATCAGTATGGGATAAAAAATGATTAGTAAAACAGACTTTTTATAATTTAAAAAAATATTCTGGCTACCATAGTATAATTCATTTTTACGGGTGTGAACTGTATAGAGAACCGACTCAGATTATTCTCCAAAAACCTTCTTTATTTATTGTTATAAATACAAAAAGATGTAGGATATATTAGTGTAACTCAAATAGAACAACTTTAACAATATTAATAATAATTATAAAAGACATAATAAATATTTTTAGATAGAGTACTAGAGTTAATAAGTTGAAACCAGCAGTTTCAAAATTATTGTATCGCTGTTTAAACAGCGATGTAATATTCTCCAAACGTTTGGAGAATAACAAATTAACACTAGACTGAATTAAATAATATCAAAAGTTCTTGTCAAGTTTTTAAAAAAAAATATGAATACCATGAAGCAAGATTGAAAAATTTAGCTGTGTAGGTTTTTCTCATAGTATTGGAATGGAATTTAAATTATTAGAGTTAGGGTAGATTAGAGTAATATGAGCACCTTGATAATTGAGCTTACTAAAAGATTTCAAAGATGTTTCAGTGAAGTTAAAGTTGCTTTGTATTTTTTGAATCGACTTTATGTGGCTATAACAGGAATCAGTATAATTAGCGTAAATTTATACGCAGTAATTAGCGAGTATCATCTAATTAAAGGACTATTAAATTTTTTTGCGTTGTTAAAATAGTATCATCACGCATGAATAAATCTATGGCGCGAAATTTTGATGCTAAAATAATGAAATTTATTTTTTCATAAAGAATAATATGTCAGCAAGAAATCCGTTACATTTTTGTTTTAAAAAAATGCATAGAAATATTTTGTTTTGACTTTATTTAAAGATGCTATTTTTGCATAATATGAGGATGCTCAAATTACTAAGTGTTTTTCGTTTAAATTACCAAGTTTTAAGTCCTAATATCGCAGTGGTTTTAATTGATTTTTGAATAAAAACAAAACATAGTAAAAACATTTTTTCTGTAATTTAATAGTAAAAAAATATTTTTTTTGTAATTTAAATTCAAAAAATTTGAACATTTTTTTTTTTTTTCTTTTTTTTTTTTTTTTTTGCCGTTTAATAACACTGGTCAACAATGAATTTGCATCAGCTTTAATTTTAGACTTGCTAGATGTGGTTTTTCACGCTGATTCCAAAAATGTGTGATTAGTTTTTCTTGAGCACGTCTGAATCTTGAGATAATGTATGTATGTTTTTTGCACTAATACATAGTTTCAGTGTGAAATATACTAATGTTTCTTTATTTTCAGGGTAATTATTTCAATAAAGTTAACTTATATAATGCCTAGAAATTGCAAAAATTCACCAGACGCCTTTTGCTACATTTGTGGGCAATTTAATTTGTCAGGGCAGCGAAAGAAAACCACTCCAGAAATCTCAAAAATTTACAAGCTGTATTTCGGTTGTCCTTAGGGAGATCAAGATAAAACTTGGGCACCACATTTGGCTTGTTATAGTTGTTGCAGCTTATTACGAGATTGGATCTACAAACGAAGGTCTTCTTTTCGATTTATTATACCGATGATTTGGAGGGAACCAAAAGATCATTACAATGACTGCTGTTTTTGCGCTGTTAATACTGCTGGATTTTTGTCGAAAAATAAGTACCAAATTGTGTACCCGAATTTGGATTCGGCCATGAGGCCTGTTCCTCATGACAGCACTCTGCTCATTCCAGTACCACTAGCTGATGGATTAGACTCTGTTGAAGATGAATGTGTTGTTGATGTTGAACGTCAAGATGTGGCTGATGTTGACTTTGATCCAGATATTGACAGTGAAGAGCCCAAAGTTTTCACACAAGGTGAACTGAATGATTCGGTTAGAGACTTGTCTCTTTCCAAGGAAAAAGCTGAACTTTTGGCATCAAGACTAAAAGATAAGAATTTTTTAGCAGTTGGTGTCAAAGTATCCCACTTTCGAAAGCGCAACAACAATTTATCTAGGTTTTCACCATTGATGGATCCTTGTGCTACTGCAATAATGTCAATGGTCTTTTCGAAAATTTATCCCAAGTGCATTCGCCTCGTGATTGGCGCCTCTTCATTGATTCATCCAAGAGGAGTTTGAAGGCCGTGTTTTTGCATATTGGCAATCAGAAGTCATGTATTTCAATCGCTCATTCCGTACACTTGAATGAAACTCACGAAAATATAAAAATATTACTTGACGCTATTGATTACAAAACTCATCAGTGGAACATTTTTGGTGATTTGAAAGTGATTGGTATGTTAATGGGTATGCAAACAGGGTTTACCAAATTTTGCTGCTTTCTTTGTTTATGGGATAGTCGTGCTGTGAGCGAACATTGCGTAAAACGTGATTGGATGTCGAGAACTGAATACGAGCCTGGTGTAAGCAGCGTTCACCATATTCCGCTGGTTGATCCAGACAAAATATTTTTGCCACCGCTTCACATCAAGCTTGGTTTGATGAAAAACTTTGTAGAAGCATTAGGTAAAACTGAATCAGCTGGTTTTCAATACTTGGTTGAAAAGTTTCTCAAAATTAGTGCAGCGAAACTCAAAGAAGGGGTTTTTGTCAGACCCCAAATTCAAGAGGTTTTGAAAGAACATGGATTTGAAGAGTCACTTACTTCTGACGAAAAAGAAGCGTGGAAAGCGTTTGTATGGTTTTGTAAGAACTTCTTGGGGAATCACAAATCGTGTGAATATGAAAATTGTATTCAAAGCTACTCAATTCGTACCAAAAAGTGGGCTGTCGTATGTCATTGAAAATGCATTTTCTGCATTTGCATTTGGCATTTTTTCCTGAAAACTTGGGCGCTGTGAGTGATGAACAAGGTGAACAATTTCACCAAGATATTCAAGTGATGGAAAAGCGTTTCCAAGGATTCTGGAATGAAAGGATGTTAGCTGACTATTGTTGGATGCTTTATCGTGTTGAATCAGAAAAAGTCTACAAAAGGAAGTCATGTTCACAGATATTTTAAGTGATTTATATGCTTTAGTCAACAGTCTTTAAAATATTAAATGTGTATAAATGTTTACGAATAAACCTAGTCACAGAGACTTTGACTTATTTGTATAGAAACATAAGTGGTGCTTGAAATATTGAATGTTTATCAATGTTTATGTATAGGGATAAAGTACAGAATGTCCGAAATTTAAAATTCCAAATATCTCAAGAACTAGACGTGATGGAAGAAAACTGAAAGCAGATTTGAAATCAGCGCAAAAAACTGGTTTAGAAAAAGCTATTTAGATTCATGGTGCATTCAAAAAGCATTTTTTGTTGACCAGTGTAATCTATACAGTTTCGAAGCACATAAATAAAAATAAATATTGGCGGGCCAAGAAGAAGACTTATTTAGCTTTATCAACGAGCCTCATTCTCACGTATTTACAAAAACCGTAATATTTAAATATCTATAGTTAAACTATTTATTAAAAAAAATATAAAAGTAAAATAAATAACAATTCGTTGTCATTTAAAGAAATATTTAAAGAATCAAAATTTAAGGAAAGAGTATGAATAAGAAAAATAAATAAGATATTATCTATAAGATAAATAAAAAAAAAAAAAAAGATATTATATTATTAAAACTTAAAAATTTAAACTAAGATTTAAAAATAAAAAGTAAATAAATTAATATACACCATAGAAATAACATAAATTAGTATACTTCATAGAAATAACGTAAATAAACTAGCAAACGCCAAAGAGGTAAAACCATAATTAAGGTAATAAAAAAAATATTGATACACTCAGTGACATAATTTTTGTATTAATTACTTATTTGTATTTGAGTTTTAATTAAAAAAAATTTAAAATTGGGTATATTAAAATCCATATGTTAAAATGCCTGTTTTGATTCATTTTTAAACTGCTCTATACTAGTTTTATGTGTATTTACAATTTTGGAAAACTTTTTCACAAGTAAGGTCCACGGTAAAGAACTGAATATGAAGTTAGATTTGAATTATCTTTTGGAACAACGAAGTTGTTATTTGAAAATTTTGTTGGATATTTATGAACTATTTTATCAAAATAGGATTTTAGGAGATAATCCTATATTTGATTTATACATGAACATTAAAACATTAAATCAATTTACATTTAATTTTAAAATTAAATGTAAATTGATTTCATATATATTTAATGCTCCAAGTATACGCAGAAGAGGCTCACAAGTACAGTTCTATGAGCTCCAAAAATTGTTCTGCACCCATGTTCTTGTTTACAGTACAATTTTTTTAATTTTGTATGGTTTGTACTTGCTTATGCAATATTGCAATAAATTAAATAACGATGAATAAAAGAGAAATATAAACTTTTTAAAGAACGATTGTTTAAAAATGGTTTAGTCCTATATCTCATTGGTAAATTTTTTGATATTTTATTTTCAATACTTTTTATATATAAACTCCAACGTAAATGTTCATCTAAGATG
The DNA here is from genome assembly GCF_038396675.1 of Hydra vulgaris. Taxonomy (NCBI): domain Eukaryota; kingdom Metazoa; phylum Cnidaria; class Hydrozoa; order Anthoathecata; family Hydridae; genus Hydra; species Hydra vulgaris. The sequence goes on along the minus strand of NC_088923.1, from coordinate 47,154,012 downwards.
ACGCCTAGAAAGTTTACTGAGTTTTCTATGTTAGTGTTATTGATTATTAGATTAGGCAATTTGATTGGAATATTTTTTAATTAATTCAGTTTGTAGAACAAAATAAATTTGGTTTTATCTACATTTAGAGAAAGTTTATTACTTATAAACCACTCATTAACTTTCGATAATTGCTTGTTTGTTGTTTCAAATAGTGTATTAATATTTCTGTGGGAATAAAAAAGATTTGAGTCATCTGCAAAAAGAATACAATTTAATAGGTCTGTTGCTAAATTTAAATCATCAATGTACACAAGGAACAACAGTGGTCCTAAAATAGAGCCCTGGGGAACCGCACAAGTTACGGAAGTCGGGAATGTTTGTTTTTGTCCATGCTCTATTGGTCAAATAACTTTTGAACCAAAGTAAATTGTTATTTTTTACTTCATAGCGTTCAAGTTTTTTTATTAGTATATTATGACAAACGGTACCGAAAGCTTTTGACAGATCAAAGAAAACTCCTAAGGTAAAGTAGTTACTACTGAATGCACTTGATATTTGATTGACTAGTTCAACCACTGCATGTTCCGTTGAATTTTTGTTTTTGAAACCAAATTGTTTTGAATACAACCTGTCGTTTTCTGATAAGTGATTAAAAAGCCTATTGTACATTATTCTCTCAAGCAATTTTGAAAAACAAGGTAAAATAGATATAGGCTATAATTAGAGATATTTGAGTCATCTACGGACATAAATATCGGCGTGATTCGTGCAATTTTTAGCTTTTCAGGGACAATACCTGCTTTAAATGAAAGGTTAAATATGTGAAATAAAGAGGGTTCTTTTATATTGTATACTGATTTTACAACATTAACGATAATTTTATCATGTCCAGCACTTGTTAGTTTTAAGGTAGAAAAAGGCGGTTTGCAATTTAATTTGTTTTAAATTAGGTTCATCCATAAATTTATCGTAATTTTTTAAATAAGATTCAAATGGTGTTGAATTCATAGGAATTTTTAATGCCAAATTCAGACCAGTATTAGTAAAGAAGCTGTTTAGTTTTTTAGCAATAATTGATTTATCATAAATTGTGTTTTTATCAATTGTAATTTTTTTTGGCAGAATGTTTTTTGCATAATTATTTTTTCCTATTATTTCTTTAAATACACTCTTTTTTTTTAGTGTTTCCGGTGGCTTTACTTAATAGCTTTGCATAATAAAGCTTTTTTGAGTTCCTTTTTGTTTTTTCAAATAAATTTTTATAATTTTTATACCCAGCAAACATGTCAGCGTTGAATCAACGTTGAACACCGGTCGCAGCGTAGAAAAAGCGTTGCAGTCACAAAAACAACGCGCTTTCAACGTTGAATCAATGTTTGTTTTTGTATACGAAATCGCGGTAAATTTAAACGTTGAATAAGCGTTGAAATTGTAACGTAATTTAGCTTCTCAAAAAAAGACGTTAATTCAACGTGGAATCAACTTACGCAAAAAGCCTCTTTAAAGGCGATTCAAAATCTATGCTTCATC